>NC_140909.1:25366526-25541526 GCF_045865225.1 Trachurus japonicus
GGTCTAGCGTCATTCCTCTCTCTCTATTGGTTAAAATGAGCCGCCACTCACTCGAATCGACCACTCCGCGGCAGAGATAGAGGCTGAAAGCCAAACCCACCCAGAAGCTGCTCTGAGTGCAGCAGTACGCAGACAGACTGAATCCACTATGTTAGTTATTTCCAATCGGTTCCAGTAGATTTATTTTCAGTTAGTTTATCCAAATTGTGTGAAAATAAAGATTAAACAATAGTTTATAGTAGCAGGTGGTTCCAAGCTGTGCCAAAAATGGACATTTTGGAAAGTTCGCCTGGATATTTTGTAGTAAAATCTCAATCATTTTGTCCTGCTTCAATTAATCAGAATCAACCACTGCAGAGACAATGTTCACATGTTGTACAATGATTTTATAGAGAGTTTGAGCTTCATCAGCATTATTCTAAAGGGAACTCATCAAAAATATGATTTTTTTTTAGGCGAATATTAATTTTATTTTATTTTTTCTGTGTGTCATCTTCATTTACTCTTCACCAGTAACAGATATACTGAAATTTACACATTTCAGCAATTCCTCATTTTTTTCCCTTTACTATGACACCAAAAGTATTCAAATAGACCTTGTGGTTGCAGAGATATACTCATTTTATTATGGATATGCAATTTTCGAGAAAAGGCCTAAAAAATAGGCTGGATTTGTGCTGGTCCATATATATATATATATATATATATATATATATATATATATATATATATCCCACATCATGCAATCTTGCCATCAGTGGAGAATTAGTGAGATGTGTATAAAATCAGTGTGTTTTGATTCTGAGCTATGTATCTGAAAAGCAGTATGTGAAGTTTTTTTTGGGGGGGGGGGGATTCTATTGAAATCTGCTGTGAATAGCAGAAATAGTACTGGTATTCATACTTTATTTTTTTCTTTTTCAGCTTTCTTCCAGCTTCCAGCACGGCCAAAACCTGTGTCTTGTATTGTACCCTGAATTATGACCTGATTTTAAGCAGAAACACACATACTCACTCAGTTTATATCTGGGTCACCTTATGAATCCCACACACTGAACTTATGACGTGCCAGTCAAATGCACCAAAGAGGATTTCCCCACCTTTTTGCCTTTAGACTCAGAGCAGATCCAGACGATGCAACTACATCATGACCTGAGACACAAACTAGGACTGATGCCACTGTAATCATGATGAATGGAAGGTAGAGGACACGTCACCATTTCCTCCCTGTTTGATAAATGGTGTAATATACTCTTATTTAGCAAAAAAAAGAACCTAATCATAGGTCTTTGGATTGTGGTAATATTCCACATCATATGTATTTAAAGAGCACTCATGGGATATCTATTTTCCTTTTCTTTGTCTTCCTTTCTTTTCTTTTTTTTAAACAAAGACAGAACAAGAAATAATTATAGAGGCATTTCTGTCAAATGGTTTGCTTTGTTTATGACATTAAAAAAAAGACTTTTGCTTTCACATAAGCTGATTTTGAGAATCAATCAACCTATTGTTTGTTACCAGAAACAAACATAAACTCATCATATGAGCGACTGAATACTCACATAATTGTTCAACATTTATCCCAGCTGCTGTGAGAGGCTGCACACTGTTATCATTCAGATCGCGCATGATGTACATTATGCAAAGCCTGCTACTGCTCCATCCTTCATAAGCCTGCCCAGTGGTGACAGTCGCACCTTGCTGAGATATTTGTGGGAGAAGCCATAACATCAGTAAATTCACAGTGAGGTTCAGTGAGGTTTCCATGAAAATGCAATGGTTCAAAAAATACCCACACAGGGGTGAAGATGTGCAGCGAGAGCTGTTACAGCACCAGCCCAGAGCGACAAGTCACGGGAAGAAGAAAAGTTTCCACCCTCATTTCTGATACAGTGCAGTTGGTGGCCAATGTATATTGTCAAAGTGAAATCTGTTACAAATCATTGAAAAACGGGACATTTGAATTGGATTCCGCGAGACACCGTTTTCAATTTGCTGCTGCTTTAGCATTCGGAGGCTACACTACTCTCCCTTTTTAATTATTTGCATAGTCGTGTCAGAGAAAGATAGTCATAATTATTCATGTTGTTCATATTCAAGTCTTTATTGTTCTCATATTGTTTTGCCAGATAGAGTTAAGGTTAATATATTCTAGCTTTTAAGCCACATTATCCTTCTAATTATGATTCAACCTTGGCTTTGCTCTCTACCTCTCTCTTTTTTATCTCTTTTTTTTGTCCTCCACTCTCCTAATGAATGTTTTCTGCTGTTGTCTCCTTAGCATTATACCATATTTGTCATATATGCATTTTTTTTTACTCCCATGCCTGATATAAATTACAGTATGACTTGAGAAACTTAAAATGGTCTGCCACCATCATGGGCCTTGTATAAAATTAATTGCTGCCATGACAGATGATTGCAGGCTGTACTGACGTTAAGGTCATTAAGTTCTGCATACACTGTAATGAGGTAGGCACCAACACATACGATTGGCTGCCTATTATTTACCACACTTCTGAGGTTGGCTTGTGCTATTTTGCCCTTGATACCGGGAGAGGGGATTTTTCCTCGCTTGGGAACAAGAGAGCATGAGGAGAAAGGAAAGAAGAGAAACAACGCTTTTTTCTCTTTCACTGTCACACACAGGCAGCCTTGTGTTGGTGTGTATGTGTTGGGATGGCGAGCAGAGGAGGTGTCGGTGTGTGTGTGTGTTTGTGGGGGGGTTAGGCAGTGGATGTGACAGTTTTAAAGAGTCTGAACATGTAAATCAAAAATAGTTTGGGCCTTAATGGATGTGTTTTAGCAGATCTCTCCCAGGCAAAGCCCCCTCATCCTGCGTCCCTGCGACCCGCTCGCCTGTCTGGTGGGATGATGTTTACAATAATGGGGAGAGGCAGTCCAATTTCACCCAACACGCTAGACACGGCAGCCACCTCTCTCCGGCGGCCCCTGCGCCACATTTGAAAAGAGATGAGATTGAAAACAGCACTAACTTCATGTACAGGGCGACGTGAGGAGAGGCAGAGTCACGCCACAGACGAGCATCAGACGCAATTTCACCTTGGCAGGGCGCTTGTCAAAATCAAGAAATATCACGGGTTGTTTCTTCCTACTTTCCTCCCTTTTCTTCACTACAACTACTGTACGTTTCCTACCCGTGAGGTGCCACTCGCAAAAACATGCAAACACATTTTGAATTCTAACAGAAACACGCTGAGAAAAATCGCCTTTGTATCCTGTGACAATTTCCACATGAAACTTGCTGGGACACGCAACACACTGTAAGGTGCTGAGGGAATAATGTGAAAAAGCCCCTTGTATTGTCCCAAATGACAGCATTTCCTTTGTGTCTTTATTATCTGTCCTTGCATCAGGACACCTGTAAGAAACGTTGAATATGAGTTGACATCTGCTCACCCGTCCAAACACTCAGCACATATTGTGTGTCTTCTGTTTCCGGCAGCTGCTTCTCTTAACTTGTGGTCTTTGAGCTTTTATCTGCATCGCTGACACATAAAGTTAAATAGACTTGAGATGATCTTATAATGACAGAGAAACTAAATAAGAATGAATAAAATTGCCCTTTAGGAATTTTGAAGACGGGAAAAAACATAATGAAAAAACAATAAATAAATAAATCTCACACAATTGCTCCAATAAAGCAGGCGGGTGTGAAGTGTTGATATCAAAATAACGAATCCCCAGTAATTTTCTCCCAATGAAAAGTTTTAATTATGCATTGATTTTCTGGTGTGGAAGTGCATTAATGAGGTGTTATTTTTGGTTGGGGGCACAGAACGAGCGAGGTGAGCTGACAGCAGAAAACAAGAGCTGCTGGATGTGATGATGATGATGAGCAAGGTGATGATGAAGGACTGGGAGACACTAGTGACACAAACTGACCCTGCAATATTTTCCACTCATGTGCTTCACTTTTCATGTTGTTTACAAGTTTGTGTGTATGTGTGTGAAGTTGTGCATGCCAGTATGTGTGCGTGCAAATGACCATAAGCGTGCCTTCACAGAGATAATGAAATTTAGTTGTATTATATTGATCTGTGTGTATAATTATTTAGTTACACCTAATTTAGGCCACTGTTTGACTGGTTTCATATTGTGTGCAATTAATGGCCACTTAAAACTGATAAAGAGCACCACCACAGGATGAAAGTCCCCAAAAGCCAATGCGATTTTTACACTAGCATTTTGGATTACTACAATTAGAAGTTCAAGAGCTTCACAAACCCCTAACCCTAACCCTACACAAGTGCAAGTGGTCCTACATGTAACTACAACGTGGGTCTGAATCCAATCTGCAACGTTTTGCTGCATCTCTTTCCCTCTCTTTTGCCCTGTCTCTCTGTACTGTCCTGTTACAAGAAAGGGAAAAAATGCACCCCAGTGTTTGGCTCTAACTATTACACCATGGTCACATAACTTTTCTGTCACCACCACTAAATTTCAACTTGTGTTTGGAAGCCTTTCTTCTTAGAAAGTATCAGTAACTTAACTATATAGAGTGTGAATATAAACACAAGAAGACTTTAGAGATGGTCCAGTGAGTAGATAAGTTTTCGTGTTTGACCACCTCATCCGCCATGTCTTGAGCTTGTCCTAGTCACAGACCTTATTTTACCCATATTATTAAACTTCATTAAAGGGATAATTCAACATTTTGGCAAATTCGCCTATTGCCGTAATCCCTATAGTCTTAGGGGTAGGTTCATTACCTTTAATTGTCGGTGCAAACTGTTTTGAGATCGCCGGGGCAGACTTGAGTGCTGCACAGCGTGCAGTATTTGGGCTTTGGCTCATCAAATACACAGTACAACAACTCCAAAACACACAACTGGACAAGTTGTGACCTGCACATTCACCACGCTATGAAATAATAATGGAACATTACGAGATTGAGTTGTTTTTGAGGTTAATACATGACCGGAACTACATTTCGACACGGCTGCTCAGAAGAGTGACTTCAAAAGCGCAAGTAGTTCCAAGTATTTGCTTCATGTGTCGTAATGTTACACAATTATACGTTATTATTTCATAGCGTGGCGAATGTGCAGGTCACAACTTGTCCACGAGAGCATTTTGGAGTTGTTGGATTGTGTATTTAGTTTGATGAGGAACACGTAGAAATACCATGAGCCTCCGTTGCATTAGCTGACCAGCTCATGTCTCTGCCCAGCCGATCTCAAAACAGCTTGCACCAACAATTAAAGGTAATATGTACTACTCCAGAGACTATAGGGATTATGGCAATAGGCGAATTTGCCAAAATATTGAAATATCCCTTTAAAGAAAGACACTGATTTCAGGATGAGGGGACTGGAAGTGCTAAAATGCTAACTAGTTTCTTGGTTTTAGAACTCCCTCTAATACTCTGTTTAAGGGGTAAAGAGTTTATATACTCTATGACAGCAAATGAGTGCAATACATATTTTACTGTGTAAAAAGTTGATCATTGTCGGAGCTGGAGAAAACTGGAGATGTCATGATGATGGCATTAGGGTTACCTCAGAGCTGCTGAAGTTGTGTGGACTTAAAAGGACAGTGTTATTCATCAGGTTGTCGGTGTCAGAGCCTGTCATACTAACCCACTCACTTTTTGCTTGAATTATTCATTAATGATAGACTATGCTTTGCAAAGGCTCCAGACACTGTAGGTGAAGTAAGGATGCTTTGAAAACTATTTCATGAATACAGTATAGGCCAGTCAGCTACCTTCATGTAAAGGTTATAGTAAAATTCACAGACAAAAAAAATCTATTTGTGTTTATTCTTTTCATAAACACCACCAAATACACTTTTCGGCTGTACTTGGTATGTTGTTCCTGGCATCTCGGAGAACATTCCTCCACACCTCTCTGGATTTTGGCTGTGAATGCTCATGGGTGGAAAGAGCACTGAAATATTTTTGCTGAAATAAAAATGTTATACAGTGTATATATACTGTATATTTTTTAATCAAATGACATGGAGCGTAACCATACCTTATTTTATTGTCACAGATTGTTTGCTATCATGTCTGATCACCTGTCACTCTGGTATTTGTACCTTTGGATTCTGGTCCCAGTAGAATACTAGTAGATGAATGAATGAATGAATGAAGCCTCAAGCCTATACAGACAGCAGAAGCACACAAAGTGAAAAAGAATTAAAATGTGTTAAAAGACAACAGACACACCGAGCTACACCAGCTCTGTGTCCCTGGACATTGTCACCTCCTCCAAAAATGTTCCTTATATCCCCCCTAATTGTCCTCACATTTTGATCTGTTCTTCCTGATCCCTCTAACCTTCTACCATACCCCTCCAAACTCTGTCCTCTGATCCAGACACTGGTCCTTCACTAAGTCACCCTCATAAATAAGGTCAGTGCAGACAAAGAGGAGGAGAGCAAATCATATCAGAGGAATAAAACCTGGTTATTTTTGTACATTTGTAGAGATCCTTACTGTGTGAAGGGTCAAGCCCACTTCATTTTGCTCTGATCTCAAGGCAATGTGGAGAGGGATGAGAGGAGAGAAAGAGAGGTTCATTTCATCACAAAAAGAGAGAGAGAGAGAGAGAGGGAAAATGAGGGCAAGAATTTCGCTGACGAGTAGGGTAGACTGAAAAGGTTAATTGGGCTGTTATCTGCCTGTAGTTTTTGAAGGATTTATAAGATGTCCTGGATTCACGCTCACTTTCTTCTCATGCTGAGACATGTTCTCATGCACAAGTGCACACCACCTCACACTTGTCATAGACGCACACACACAGAGGCTCAATAAATGAAATGGTGAGCAATTTTAAAAAGAGAAGAAATACACACCAATGTTCCCGACATGTTATTTAAAACCCTAAAGAAGCTGCCTGTAAGTTTTGCTATTGTTACATAGGTAACTTTAGCTTTAACAGCTCACTTCAGAAGGCATGTTGCTAGTTTTACTCATCAAGAGCTGCCCTGTTTTTAATACAACTACAATGTCTTTCTTTCTACTGAACTTGGCACAAACTTAAATCCAGTTCACTTAACACAAAACTAACATAATCTAAGAAGGAAAAAATCTATTTCCCAAAAATGTACACCTGTTCTATCAAGCTTTTAAGAGTCCAGCAGCACAGAAACATGTAGCTAATAAGGTTAATGGGTGTTTTTTATTGAATCCTGTGTGTAGGTCACATCCTGCTCACTGGGTCTGTTTTTAAATTTGATTTTATGACTTCAAGACTTTTCTTTTCAAATTAAAACATTTTTTAAGGGCCACATTAGTACATTATATCTGTGCTAGTCATGTGTGCACAGAGTCAGCAAGACAAAGACATTTATGCGTATGCAAGGACTGTAATGTGCATTGCTCTACGGTCCAAAAAATGCAGGAGAAATGTGTGGCGTCTGGATTAGTTTAGTTGGAATAAAACTGCTAGAGGAAATGTTCAGATACCTGATGCAAAGACCATGGGCATGGTTTTACTTTTCCCCTGCTCTGACTCAAAGTTTTTCAAGTGAGAATGTCAAACAGTAACATGACAGGTGGCATCACTCCAGCTTTGAGCCCTGAATGCAACAAGGTCATGCCTCTCCTCTTCAAGTTGTCAAACCATACTCACAGTAATTGAAACAAAAGTGGGGCCAATGGGCTTGTCAAATAATGTATTGAGCACACAATAGATTTTCTGAACTTTATCTTCATGAATTAATCAAGTTTGATTCAGTTTTATCTCTATTCTTACTTTTATCTAGTCCGATCAATAAAGTTTGACTAATCCTTGACCATGCTAACAGCGTACTACTGAACTTTAACAAGTGAGGTCTTCATGCAACCTTAGCATGAACTCAAGTGTTTCACTGATGTTATCATGTTGATGCAAAGCCAGTCTTATCAGTGATTAAGTGATCATGCAAACAAACTAGATCAATGAGGAGCTTCTCTATCAAAAGGACGACATGGGAACGTATAAGGTCAAATTAACTATATTACCTACATGACCATACAGGTGCAAATCCTACTCAACAAAAACAGTAACGCATATGATATGTGCATGAACTATTAAAGCAGAAGTAAGTGGTCCGGTCGTTTTCGCTAATGCTGCATTCCAGGCAGGCTTTTGAAATCGTAAATTACAGCTTCAAGTCACAACTTACGACTTTGTAGCGTTTCAGGCAACCCACTCGTGTTTTTCCGACCTGTTTTACCGGTGAAAGTCACTATAACGGCCACTCGTAACTTCCGACCGGTGAACTTGTACCAGATCGAACTGGTACCACTTCACAGTCGGAAAAATACGAGTTTCCTTGAACGCACCATAACAGTCCTCGTCCCTACGTCGCCACATTCACGGCGTTCCTTGGCTGCACACACAGCCCTGCATGCCGTTCTCTCTCCTCATTGGATAAAAACTGTTGATACGATAAATGTTTTCTCTTCGGCTCAGAGCAGAGCAGAGGGACTGAGAGACCCGTGTTTCAGTCCAAACACTCTATGTAAGTGATTGCTGTCGGAAGATATAACTATTTAAGACTTATATTAACACAAATATATCACTTACTTCTGCTTTAAATGAAGTGATGCAAATTACAATTTGATATGTTTATGTATTTTTCCTTTAATCATTTCTTAATTTTCAAAAACATGTAAACATATAACATCAACATTTATTGACATTTTTGATCTACTATGTTATTGATCTTCTGTATTTGTGTACCATTCTGTCTACAGTATGGACACACATGCATTTTGGAATTGGTTTGAACAATATGCCAATATATGATTTGTTTTCCCAATTTCTATACAAACATGTCTTTATTTTATGTTTTTATACTTTCATTTACAGAATGAAATATTACATTTGAGCGTGGAGGTTGAGAAACCAAATAAATACATAGTCACACATGATTGACCACTTGTGCTCAGTACAAGTACTACAATTGTTCAGATGTGTGCAAGATTTGTTTGTGAAGACAAAAAGGACTTCGCAAGTGAAATGACTTCAGAACCTCTGATGAAAATATGTCCAGATATTCAAAAGGCAGTTAAAGTAAATGCCATTAAAAAATTACCCACCTGTCTCTCCAAGGTACAGACACACAGCACAACGCACTGATTCCTTTTCGTACTTATTTGCTTACTTAACGCAAGGAGAGAATGGAAGCAGAGGGCACTACTCTGCCCTTGACAGTGGCCCCTTGATTAGCAACCACTCATTTGTGATGTTCACTGGCAAATCAGCGACCATTCACATGACGAAGAGTGCCGCTGAAAAAATGAACAGCTGTCACCATGTGATGTGTTAATTTCCTGACAGTCTCTGCGCTGAAACCAATTACTGATTTAAGGGCAGGGAGAGAGCGGCCCTCTGCACACGCTCATTAGGCTCCTTCAAGACTAAAAGGATAAAAGCAAAACAAGGAGCGAGAGAGAAAGAGAACGAAAGAGGAAGAAAGAAAGAAATAGAGACTTTCACACTCTTGCTGTCAGCTGAAAGCCTTGTATGTACAAAATGTCATTTTAGAAATAATTAAAAACAAAACTAACAGAGCCTAGAGTGTATAAGGATCATATATTAGTGAAATTGTGTTTTGTAGGAAAAATAGAAATTTACTCAGCGTGGTAAGATGTAAATTTACTGCTCTGTTTTCTGTTCTTACCTCTTCGAGTTTGAGCAATATGCTTCACTTCCTGGTTTTACCATAAGAGCAACAGCCATTTAAAAAATGTCACCGTCTTTTTCTTTATCCATTTTATTCCATGTATATTAAACAAATATATGCAATGCTTCATTTTCTTTTTTTAAAGTATATTTTTAGGCTTTTTTGCCTTTATTTGATAGCACAGTGAGATAGACAGGAAAGGGGGAGGCAGAGAGAGGGGGAATGACATGCAGGAAAGGTCTGCCCGACGCGGGATTCGAACCGGGGACGCCTGCGTTGAGGACTGACTTCATTTACATATGAATTAAAGGAAATTCACACCAAGGATCAATTTCTGAATATTAAACTTGATAAATGGCACATTTAAATGTCCTTAAAGGTGCTTATGTCAGATAACGTGGAGTGTATTTCCCACATACACATCTACAAAGACACTTATATTTATATCCTATTCACTAGCATTCTTCTTCTTCCCTTTTTTGCTAATGTGATACTGCATATCTTGGAGTGGTAATGTCACCTGTGGATCAGTGAAAAAGGATGACACCTTTGAGGAAGGTGCATCATGTCACCCATCTGTAATCATGTGCATCTGTGTGTGTGCACAGAGGGAAAATCTATAGGAACCTTTAATTGAGGCTTGTGTCAACAAGTACAACTAGGTGTGGCTTCATTATCATCTAAATGTTGTTTCCCAGGTTGACATCTCATCACTTCCATGTCTTCTAGCACGCAGTCTTCTTCAGCTCTGCCAGTGTACTTCTGCCTGTGGTGCAACCTTATAAATGGAAAATCAGAAAGGACATTTATATAGCGCTTTTCTAGGCTCTACCACCACTCAAAGCACTTTACACTACTAGTCACAGTCACTCATTCATGCTCATATTCATACATTTTTTCTACACATTGTGCACTTCTGTCTATCTTCACTTCTATCAAACCATTCACACACAAATGATATGGGGGGCAATTTGGGGGATTTTGGATTTTCACATGTGGACCCTCTGGTTAGTGGACAAACTGCTCTACCTGCTGAGCCCCAGACATTAGTGGGAAAGCTTTGCTAGAGTAGGAATGGGTTAGGGTTAGGGTTGTCAGTAAAACTGAGAAGAACTGGGACCCATAGAAAAATGACTCCGCAGTGCTCTTAGAGGTCTGCATGTGTTCCCTTTCACATTTACTGATATATTTCTGGCCCTAGTGAAAACTGTCTGAAAGGTTCCATGAATAACTTTAGTTCCTATATCATACCATGTGATAATAGTCTAGTGTGAGACGACACCTGAGTGTCTAGAGTTCTAGTTCTAGTCATCTGCCTTGAGGACATCTTATAGTTTATCTTCCAAGAAGTCCTTCACACAATCCACAATGTACCAGTGGCCATGATATAAATCAATGTTAAAAGAAAGTGGTGGTAAGTGGCGTGGTTGGTTTCTTCATGGATAGGCTCTAATAAAATACACATTGCTAGAGTCATTGCTGATAGCCTTCTGTGATGTTGACTTGATGAAGCCTGTTGTTGACCTCTAGTTGAGAGTTCTCTGAAATTATTATTTATATTTATTATTCACATAGATAACACCCAGAACCACATGCCAATAAGTGTTTGGTCTGCTGGCACTGGAGTAGACAGCAAGTTCAACCTTACTAAATATATCACTCTTGACATCCAGTAATGCTGATCTGAATACTGAATACAGAAGATGATGTAAGATCAAAATATCTTATCATGAAATATAACTTAAAATCATTTAGAACCTTCTGCTTTAAACCAGCTGGCAGACATGATCACATACCAAGTTCATTCTGCTTTTTTTCTCATTGATAACCCACATTATGCTGCTTCTGTGATTCCCAGACCTTTTCAGTCTGAGGGCCAGTGGGGGCAACCATATCCCCCTGTGGGCCTGCTCGTTCACTGTTCCCTTCCACCAATCGAGATAATGTTGGAATATTTATTCACTGTCCTCCATGACCCGTTGCGTGCGTGTGTGTGTGGAGTACGATGCAGCTGTAATTGGGATGATAGTTAAGGGGGCCTCTGGGTTATTCCAGCGACGGGCCTGGCATCTTTAGAAACATGGCCCCTAGTCTGTGTCCCTATCCCTGCTCCCTCGCTCAGCCTAATCTGCTAATAATACCTTTGTCTAATGGTGTCAATGGCTATATATCACCCCAGGACTAGAGAGAGTGGGAGGGAGGTGGGGAGTGAAAGAGATAGTGGTGGAGATACATTCAACAGCGTGCTGTCTGAAGCGGCTGAAGATCCAACACTGTATCCACCAAAGAAATAATCTGTAATATAGAATTTATGTATATAAAAATATAATTGTATCTATGTATTATGTTGAAAATAGCAATACGTTTGACAAAGAAGAACGGCAAACAGGTATCTTTTTGAGTTTCCTCACACTTAGATAAGAAGAAAAAAATGAAGCCCTAAATCCATTGAATTAAGAGTTGTAAACACTGGCCATTAAATCAACAGTTCAAGTCCCTAACAAGGGTAGTCATCATGCAGCCATGGTCACCAAATTGCTCCTGAATGAAGGCAGATATTAATGAGGTCTTGATGGAACTGGGCTCTTGGTATAAATGTCTTGATGTTGAGAGCTAAAACAAGACATTCTCATCATCAACGGCAGCCGCCTTCCCCCCAAGTCTTTAGAGATCAAATTATGCTGGATATCAAATAAATGAGTGACTTACACTTAATTTCACAAAGAAAAGAGGGTGAGAAAAAAATAATTGATCCCTTGACTTTCTTACAAGATAGAGAATTGTAAAACAAACTCGTGGAGAGAGAGCCCCGTCTCCTCTTTGTTCATAAATAGGTGATTATTTTTAATTTTCTTTAGATGAAATGCAGTATCTCCCATGAGATGCACTTGGCTAGTTATTCTGCAGAGCGTGTACATTTTATTTATACAATTGGGCTTGAGTAAACAAACTTTATTTCTTCCAGATGAACTGACTCAAAAGACACAGAAATGTTTGAAGTGTAAAAATGAATGTAATAATAATAAGTATGGACCAGATCATTTTCAAGTAGAATGAACATATTAAACTACACTTAAATATATATTGGGCTGGTGTTTTTTAAGGTTGTATGTCAGCACAGGTCTGCTTTAACATGGATTGTGCTCATTTGATTCATTCATATTTATAGTGCAGTATTGGATAATTATTTTTGTGTCTAACTTTTGACAACCTCCTGCAGCCAGTACTTAATCAAGGAAACAAAAGTCAACAAAGTTTGTTTCTTATAAGAAGCATGTGCACATAAAATATTGCTTTTATTATGAATCTACAGCAGCACCCCCACTTGTTCTCTGTGTGTCCTCACCTGGGTGAGGCGCCGTGTCCCTCTGTGGACGACGATAGTGATTGCTACCCCTGGACAATAGTGTGGGAGGACAGCTTGATCTTCAGGCTTCTCTATTGACTAGGACCGGTGCAGCAGTTCTGGCTGGCTGCTTCCCTGAGGCCAGTATTGACACCCAGGTTCTGGTTTGGATAGCAGGGTCGCAGGAGTAGGACTCTCCTCTTTTGATTAATTGAGCACCAGCCTTGATTAATGATGCCTTTAGCCGCAATCTTCCTGCCATGAACTCAAACTTTTATATAGCCATGCTACAGGGGAGGCCTCCTGGAGTGAAGGCAGCTTTCTTTTTTTTTTAACCTTACCTTTTTTCACCTTATTGTTTTTTTGTTGTTTGTTTGTTTGTTTTTTAAAGGTAGGGATCATTTTAGTTACATCCTGTTCTCACTTGTAAATCACCCTGTTTGTTGATGAATCTCCCGCTGGTGTGAAGCGACTGCTCATAACTTACATTTCCCCCATTATCAAGTAATCTTTTCTACTTTTACTTATATTTCTGTGAACACATAGTTATTTCTGAATGTTTCAAAAACAATGTATGACTGTATAGTTGTGAATTACCTAGCCCAGTCTGTGCAGCAGTAGTGAACCAAGTGAACCAAGTTGCATTACTGTCTTGTGGGAGCACTTGTCTGAACCCAAATCCTAATACTTTGCTAAACCTATGCCCTAAACTCTTAAAGTAACCATGGCGACAAAGGTAGGTACATCACCCCCAGTAAAGTCTATGTTATTATTGTAACTATGAGAATCAAGAATTCCTTCCACTGTATGGGAGCTATTTCAGGAGACACACCTCTAGGTTTAATCAGAGGATTGAAAAGAATAAAATAAAATTGAAGGTGTTAAAATGCTTTACTTACTTAGGTGACTGTGACATTTTCATGTGACTAATTGTGTATATCATTTAGACATAGGTGAAATTTAAACCCCACCTTTTTGAGCCTGTTCAGAATGTAATGTGTCAACAATTTTGATGTTTTGCTAAAGGCGTTTCCCTGTAGATTCAGTCTGTCTTTGACCTTTGAGGTTGCAGTTTCTCCCTCTCAACACGGTCTCCATAGCCAACAATGCCCTTGTTTTACCTCATTGTCCACCACCTCATCCCAATTACCCTTAAAAATAAACAAAGTGCATTTAGCAATAAATGCCCCGTAACAACAAAACATCATTACACGGCTGCTGTGGTGCACAAAATGCATTGCAGCTGAGTCACCATCTTAAGTTCACTGAGTCACAAAAAGACTCCTGCATGAAGTGGAAGCTCCACAGAGGACCTCTCCTCCCCCTCTCGCTTTATTACTTGTTTTAAAGTAAGCATCTTGGGCTGGTATGCCAGTGTGGGCTAATGCATGCAGTTTGCGCAGCTGCGGTGCGGGACGGCAGACAGCCGATCATGGCGTGATTTATGACGCTGACCGCTGGCTGCGTGGTGCAGGCTAATGACACATACACTAAAGTCATTGATTTGTATGAATGCCCTCCGCTCTTCATCTATCACAATTTAATGTTGGAGTTTGCAATGCAGAGGTATAGAGGAGGATGAAGTGGAGGAGAAGGGGGAAGAGGAAGGGGGGAGGTAGCATCCCAAGGAGGAGGTGAGGCAGAAGAGGATGGGGAGGTAGAGGGGAGAAAATCGACGTGCAGCCGCGCCGGGCTGGTTTAGCTGCTGTGGAACAAGAGAAAGAGAAGCAAATGGGACACAGGGAAAATGGAGTCCAGGTACCCCACCCCCACCCCACCCTCTCCACTCCCTCTCCTAAGTCATGAGTCATTTGCTGCTCCGCTTACATCTCCCCCTTTTCCTCTACTTTATGAAAATGGCCGTGAATTGTGCATAGTGGACACTGCACTGTGCTCAGTAAAGCGGATAATAGCAACAACAAAGAGTGTGTAACGTAGGACTCACGATCAGTCGACGGGAGAAAAATGGAAGGAGGGACAAAGAAGAGAAGGATGGAGGATCTCAGCAGGAGAAAAAAAAACAAAGGGCGCAGGTTGAAAACCAAGAGATCACTGTTCACTCAGGCTAATACATGAAGGCGTTTAAAGGGCCATCTGCTTATCTAATGACTGCAAAAGTTTGGAGTGGCGGCTGCACATGATGGCAACACGTGTGCTCAGATTTTTTCACCAGACGTGCACCTGTGAGTGCATGCGTGTGATTGTGTGAATGAAGCCACCTGTATGTTGATTGCTACATATCCTACTGTCAGTAAGTAAGTGTTTTGATGCAACATGTATACAAAGGTTCACATGTGTGTATATAGCGAGGCAAAACAGACAAATGTCTGGGGCCCCTGTAAGGGCAAAGGGGGCCTCTGAAACCTCTCATATTGGCACATTATGCAATGATAACTACAGTATAAACTCATAGAGCCAGTGGTGATGTGGGCTGTAGCTAATTGTTACAATTGGTACAATGGTAAACTTTAGCTTTTGACAGTTAGTCCATGTGGGGCCTGGGGGTCCCTCCATGTGCTTCAGTGTGCTTCTCTGCCTTGTCTAGGATCATCACTTCATGTAAAGGTCAGCATGAGGGATAGCATAGATAGACTAAGAGTCCAAAATTTCCCAAGACACAATATAAATATGAACAGCATTTTCACATAAAGTATTGCATTTAAATATTCAATTCACCACAGTCACAAGTAAACCCATTTTAGTTTCAGGCCATCAGTTAGTGGTATGTACAAATACTTTTACTTCCATTTATATGACTAAGGTCACTGTGAACTGAACAAAGGTGCAGAACTACAGATCACTACAATTAAAAACTATGCTTTATTGTAATTTTCGGTCAAGCAGATTATAAAATCATAGGTTGATGCACATAATAGAATAAAGGAGCCTCCTAAGATAGGTAATAAGTGTAGGTTAGGTTCTAATTGAGTTTGAGTTAAACTCAGTGAAGCTCATTGTTCTGACCATGATGTCATCTCTCTTCCTTTTCTCTATCTCTCCTTTCTTTTCACCTTAGGCACCTCAGTCTCTCATCTGATGACATGGCACAGATGGAGCCATGACTCATCGCTTACAGCACCCACTTTAATTATGGCAGATGTAAACAGCCTTGTCAGTTATGCTAATCTGAACCATAGCCGGCTGCTTCGTCAGACAAACCTGTCTCTCAAACTTCCACGTCATGTAAACCCTCTAAGCTCAGTAAGCCTGGATTGTTTTAGAGAGGAAAGTGATACAACATCTATTTTCATCTGTGACTGTGCACAGTCATGTACTGTATGTAGATAACCACATCTGGTAACATTGCTGAGGTTCCATAGTTTCAAAGTCATGAGTGAATCACTGCTGTAGTTTTTCTGAGTGAAGGTTGGGCTTTATAAGAGCGACCAAAGTGCATCACGTTAGAAAAAATGTAAATAGAGTGTAAATACATTTGAAAGTTTCATTAATAATGTATCACTTATACATCAGCCGTTGTGTTTATGTGTTTATTCATTAGCGTACACTGTCTAATCTTCAGATACAGTAAATCAATGTGTGAAAACAAAATAATCGAAATGTTAACTCTGGTGACCACATCCGTTCTTTTTTTTTAAATTTTCAATTCCTCTTTGAAGTGAGAAAGCGCTTTCATAAACTTCAACCTCCCTCTTCCAGTGAAGAGTGACATGTTTGGATTGGAGCGTGAATATTGTTGAACTTTAGGTAAAAAACATGGTGAAAAGTAACAGCTGTTTAGACGAGCTCAGCCATATTCTCCAGTGAAAACAATGTCCCTCCTCTGCACAATGGTACACTCACATGTTTGATGAATGCCAAACAATCATTTTATAATTATTAAATCATTAATACATTCGTTGTTCTTGTGGTTTCTGTTCTTTCTGCTGCAGAAATGAGAACTTGACAACTATTCATATCCCCCAAAAAGCTCAAAATGGTCCATACACACACACACACACACACACACACACACACACACACACACACACACACACACTAAAAACATAGTGTATCACTTAAATCTCTTGAAGTAGCTCATTTTATTAAACTATTCTGGGATTCATTCATGAACCATATGGAGATGGTTGCGCAGTTTGAACCTGGGACTCTGTTCTTGCAGCAGCTCGTTTCTGACGAATGTCAAACACACGTAATTGGAAAGCCCTTTCCTTCCGGATGTTCATTTGCATTCAGCAAAAAAAAAAAAGAAAAAAGAAAAGAAAACAGAAAGAAAAAGAGGAAGAAGAAGAAAAAGCAGTTTGTTGCATTTTGCATCATTCTCCTGCATGTGTGGCTAAACATGCATTTATAGAAATGATAAGAAATGATGAACAAAAACGTATGCATATTATATTAATGAAACAAATGTATGTTAACAAGATACATAAATGTGTGTACACTAATTTGTTACGAGTAACACATATTCCATAATTAAGAGCAACTCATATTGTGTTCACACTGTGTATTGTGTGAAGGCGGTCGCTGATAAAATACAGTAATACAATCCCTACATAAACTTTATACTTGTGTGAAGCCCATTGTGAATGTGTAAAACAAACTGTGATCATAAGATGTGATATATAAATACATTCTTAAACATAATCCAAAATTTAAAATAATCATTAAAAAAATTGCTTACTCTGGAGGCTATTTAGATAACGTTGCTTCGTGAAACAAATGTCTGATATCTGAAGCTTCTGAAACTGCACGTGCTTGCAGGGGTTTTATAATCCACATCACTGCAGCATTGTTAGGTTGAACAGTAAATGCTCAGCACTCACACCAAGGTGAAGATGCCCCTTGATTAAAAAATAAATAAATATCTTGCTACTTTTACCAGACACCCACAAACAAGGAAAAAAAAGAACCTTCCTTTCCTAACTTTTTTTTACTCAGAGCTTTCTTAAAGCATCAGTCACCCCTTCCCACCCTCACTACCAACTCCCCCCCTCCCCTGCCTCCCCGCCACTGTAGGCTGGTAGATTTAAGCAGCCCGCTTGATTGCCAGAGCCCTCAAACCTCATCTGAGAGACGATAACGAGACGTCACAGCTTTACACTCAGGTTTTAGAAGGAGAGGGAACATTTGTCATTTAAGCGTCTCTCCGGTTTGAGCGTCTGTCAGCTGAGGCTCCACTCTAACGGCAAGACGGATCCAATTACCAGCCGTGGACATCTCTAACAAGGTGCCAAGAAAAGGCTGCCTGGACAAACAACGTCCGGGCCCAATAATGAGAGGCCCTCATTTGAGTGATTTGAGTCTCTCCCTCTCTTCCCTCGCTCTCTCTCCCTCTCTTCCCTGCATTGAAAAATGCTACAAAATATGCAGTGTTACTTTTATTCATTTTTTTCCCTCTGTTTTTTTCAAAGTTTTGTTCATACTTTCAAAGAGAGCGAGAGAGGGAGAGGTGAAAGAAAGGAAGAGGCAAACATAGATATTAGCATAAAGCTTCATACCACTAAGACACACACAGACGCACACATACAGGGAAGCACACGGCGCTCAAACTTTGCAGTGGGTGATTATCAATCATTGCAGAGCCAAGCTTGTCAATACAAATGATACAAATAACAGCTCTGCACCTACAACACGCAGCAAAGAGAAAGAAACACTTTCACAAGTGGCTCATTTTGCCTCATTCTCTCGCATAGCTAACCAGGCCATGGATTGTCAATGCCGGGGCCAAGATCAATGTGCCAGAGCCCTGTGCGTCCCATCGATTTCCCAACTCCCAGATATCACAGCGACTCTTCATCAACAAAAGCACTTTGTCCTTCCCAAATAATCAGATCGAAGGAGTTCCTCTCCTGAGACAAAGTCGCTTCAGTCGCTACAGTGGCCCCTCCCTCCTTCCAACACCCCCAACCCCTTCGCTGCCCCCTCCAAACTCTACTGGGAAACCAAAGCATTCACTGTCCTCACAGCTTCCTGTGAGTGAGATGCATGCTCAACAAATCACTGCATGCTGAGAAGTTGTGTATGAATGTATAATCCAAGCAACACGAGTACAAATCAATACTCCACATATGAGCGGGGAGGGAGGCTTGAAAACCTCAGTGGGCTGTAGCAATCACATTTTTATGTTGTCTGTTGCGTTTAATGTGATTTATTTTTTGTTTGACATTTAGAACAAGGGAACAAATTATGATTTGTGAATGATGGAATTCAGGTTTCTTAACCACATAACATTAAAAGAGACAAAATATCAACATCGGGTGCCATCTTTCTAATTGATGTTGGCACTGGATGTGGTCCAGTCATGACATTGCAAAAAGAAAGTGTAGTGGTTCCAGTGCTTTGTCGTGATTATAGGGTACTGCTACAATAAACAAGATATTTAAGAAGAAGAAAAAAATGTGGACAGCTGTTGTATTTATAAACAAATTTGAATTTTTAATCTTACAGTTTTAATCTCACATTGGACCCTTTAAGTCCATTACATTTCTCCAATATCTAGTCTTTATTTTAAAAACAAAACTACTTTATGTTTAGAAATGTACAGTCTTATGTCCAGACTCAGATTAGCAATTTCTTCCCTCAAATAACATTGGTGAACATTACATGGAAAATATATATTAAAAAAACTTAAAAAAAAAAAAAATAGTATATATATATATTTGTAATTGAAGAAAAATACCATCAATAATTTCATCTCAATATGAAAATTGTTATTGCAGTTTCATAATTTATTCTATCTATGCTAAATGTATTTTGTATATTAATATTCTGCATCACTGATATAACTTTCATCTAAACAGTAACTTAATAATTGATATTATCTATATATACAAAACTTACAGTGTAAATTATTTAAGTGTTATTGATGCCCCACACTAAATGATCACAACATAATTCACAGGCTGTAATTTAAACTGGTATCTCTTTTTTATTTCTATGAACACAACACATTTTTATCCAAGTCAGGCACCGGTCGAAAGTTTTTTTCATATTTATTTTTTCATTCCAATGTTTTAAACAGTACCAGGCTGAAATACACAGCAAATGTAGACATGTGCAAAAAAGGCAAAGTGAGGGGAATAAGATGATTTTCTCACACCTTTATTTATCTCTATTAATCTGTTTTCCATATAATATTTGTGTCAGTCCATTAGTGTTTAACAGTCAAGGAACAATGTCAGAGGAAGTACTGTAATTCATGTGAAGTTGTTAATTTGCATCCATTAAATTTGGCTCCTTGGACAAACCAAATTTTTAATTTTTTCTCTCTGACTAAATGGAAATATATCATTTCCTGTCAATTTTTGGAGATATTAATAGTTGAGGTGCGGTCACCATAAATCTAGTTAAATATTTTAAGAGGGGAAAAGGAGGGAGAAGAGATGGAGAGAAATAAAAGAGAGCAAGAAAGGTAGAGGATGTGGTGGGGGAAAGGGAGTAGAGGATGGGGTTCGAGTTTAACTCACTGCCCAATTTGATCAATCGCCATAGTCCTGCCTCTCCACTCAGAAAATTAGAAATGGGAATCTTAAAATCTGGAGCCGTTTATCATCACAGGTAACACAGGGGAGCGTGTGTGTGTGTGTGTGTGTGTGTGTGTGGACAGAATATTTCAGGGGCATGGCTTAATATAAGTTTCCTCCACTGTAAAGACTTTTTGAACGAGGAGATAAGCTATATAGAGGCACATACATACAAACACACACACACACACACACACACACACACACACACACACACACACACACACACGCACACACTCCTGTTGGGATCACACTGCTTCATTGAGCAGTAAAGAATTTTTCATGTTCACTGACAGGCATCGACATAAGCGAAAACAAAGCAGGAAACTTTATCTTTCTTTTGCAACAGTGGTAGTGCTATAAGTCACACAGACAGGCATACATACACACACACACACACACACACACACACACACACATGCAGATGTTAGTTAAACTAACACTCATTAGGCACCGATTTTAATAACCTGACTCCCTGCTTGACATGGAACCCTCAGATCCCCTCGATCTCCTAACTGTTTTGATTAGCTGATATAATTGGTATACCTAACTGTGCTGCTGGAGTGATGGTAATGTGTGCAAGTTGCATAAAGTCACCAAATCACACAAAGGGAGGGCGGGCGAGGGCAAACTAAAAAAGATGTGAGACAGAGAGAGGGAGCTCCTTTGTAAATGAGATGAAGATATTTGATGGTGTGGCTCGAGATGTTATTTAGAGAAGAGACTCTTGTGGTTCTAACTAAGGCCAGAGTCAAACCTTTATAATTAGGAGACATGAGAATTTATTGTGGCACGGTCAGGGTGTTCCTCTAATGGAGGTGTCATATGTGGACTGCTAAACAAGTAGCCTGATGCTTGCTGCCCATTTGTTAAAAATAAAGTCCTAACTACTTGACGTTAGACGCCCCCAAATTTCATGATGTGTTACAAAATAATGACCAGTGGCTTGCAGAGTGCACGGCTCGCTCTCTTTGTCAAATGAGCCCGTGTGTTATGATAAAGTTTTCCTCATTCTTTAATCATTTGTTTTGAACAAAGTGGGAGCCCCTTGCAATGCATTAGTTTCTCTCTCAAGCCAAGGGGAAGTATTGTGAAAGGGGCCAAATGCAAAGGGCGGACTGAGATGATAATTCAGGCGAGGAGTCTGACTTCATCCCGGGCCACGCTGTTCACACAAAGCACCACACTGCTAATTTCGTAGGCCACCCCTATTTGTTGATGTAACGGGCTACCAGATTAGTTATAAATGTGGCCATTATGTTCATCTGAGGAAAGTTATACTGATTATAAAACACAAAAAAGTAAGACTGACCAACACGTGAAAAAACAACATGTTTTTCTTACTTTTTGTAACCATTCTGGGTGTTATTAAAGGAGAAAGTGTGAGGTCTCCATTGTTGGGAATAAGTGAAGAGAATCTCAAGTAAAGGGCAAGAGTTTTTCTGGTGCTCTCTCTCTCGCTCTCTTTCTCTCTCTCTCTCTTGTTTTAAACAAACATAATGCCACTTTGTCACTCCCAACTTCTCTCCTTTTTGATAATGAAAGGAAATCAAATGTAGAACTGTCAAAAGCAGACTCAGTATTTAAAGATAGGATTGGCATGAGCAGACACACTGTTGGCACATGCCAACTGCAGCAGTTCATAAAAGTATCAGAGTTACTTTCACGCACAGGTGAGCAGGGCCGTTGCTAGGAATTCTGGGCCCCTGAAAGAATACTAAAGTGGGCCCCCTGACTCTCCACTTTTTTTCTTAGGCTACGTATGTATCATAATTTTTTATTAACTTTGTTTTGATGCTAATGCAGCATTACTATGCGTATTAGTCAGGGTCTTATGCAGAATAATTGAGTCATACAAAGATTAGACTACTGGGATTTTTTGTGGGCCGTACTGGGCGCTGGGCCCCTACAATTATCATCACCTTTCTCCCCTATACAACGGCCCTGCAGGTGAGGTAAACAGCGAGAGTCACACACGAGGTTCATCAACTTATCCCTGCTTGTTGTATTCTGACTGGTCAACACTGACTTGACTATTCCTGGTCACAACCATCTATAAGCCACCTGGAAATGCCTCAACTGGAAAGAGGACAAAATAATGTGTGTGTGTATTGGTTAGAACTTTTTCAAATACCAAGATTAATCCAGATTCAGTATGGCTGTCGAATCCAAAGGCAACTGAGACCTGGGTGACTGAGACAGACAGATACTAATATACTGATGCTTCACAGTGTGCCTGTCTTTCACCCATAGACACACACTAATAACCCAATGGCACAAGTTTCCCAACTAACCATCTGGAACAATTTGGGTTTAAGGACACTTTGACATCAGGACTAGAGCCCGGCGGGGGTCGTTGGAAACAGACTGGTTCGTTCTCTGACCATTTTGGGAGTGTTTACCATGGTCACGATGACACTTGAGGTGACAGATGCTCAGTGGTTGTGTGAGGGAGGACTGTAGGGTCAGAGGGTGTCCAGGCTCACTACGCTATGTTGACACAGGACAGTGACCACGGTGGGCAAGTTTTTTTTTTTGCCTTTCATTTCGAGGACACGTCTGAACATTTGGGCTCCGCAGGTGCTTTACATCAAAAAGAACTACGACACAGGTACACACCTCAACTTTGTCAACACAGCGTGCTGAGCAGCAATCTCCCTTTTTTTGCTGCAGCACTGCAAAGTCTGTGATTACCAGGAGAATTTGACTTTCAGATGCGAGGAGACGAGGCGGACGGACACCGCTCACAGTGTACAGTGTCTCGTCTCCTCGCCATCTTTGCTCTCTCTCTCCCGGTGGCTTTGATTCAGGCAATTACCAAGTGACTGGAGACACTTGCTGACATTTGTCTATCAACAGAGCCACAACTTACTTCTCTAATTAGCGTCAACAGAGATGGAAGGAGTAAGAGAGAGGGAGCACAGACAAGGGGGCGGGGGGTGGTGGTGGTGGTGGGGGGAGACCAGACTCAGTGAGAGGAAGATGATCAAACCGTGAGAGGAGCTTGCTTGGACAATTAGGGACAGGGACTATCACTGAGCATGAGCCTACAAGAGGAGACACACCATACACACATACACAAAATGTTTAGCTCTTTATTTGTCGCGCACACGCTGCATGGTATTTATTCTAATTTGTCTGTGGATGAATCAGTGCGGGGCTGTGGTGCCGGGCTTCCCCAGTGTGAAGATAGATTTCTGGTTCTTTTTGCCATTCTCCTCCTTTTAGGGCTTGGAACAAAGCAGCATCTGCACCCTGGAGATAGCCTGAGATAAAATATGTATTAGTTTCCTGCAGTCTCCCATCACCACCACCACCCCATCTCACCCTACCCTCGCCTCTCTCTCTCTCTCTCTCTCACCACTTTGGATGACAAAAAGCAGAGAATGGGAGAGAGGGGAGATGGGAGTTGTGCAGGAGATAGTATAGATTTGAATCTACTGAATCTACTTACATGGGGAGGGGGGTGTTCAGGCGACAACAACGGCCCATAAAACTACACACTACAACAAACAGCAATAGTGTGAAATTGAGAACCCCCCCCCACACACACACACACATGCACACACACTCACTCTTTCTCTTTCACACACACACACACTTTGTTATTCCCATTCACAGTCTCATTTTACTCCGCCACCCCCGTGTCTGTGAGTAAAAACCATTTAGTCGATTCAAATTTCAGCCATATTCTCTTCTCTGTCCTGATTTTCTTTTTTTTCCCACTTCTCCCCTCGATTTTTTTCTCTCCTCCTCTCGCCACTCTCTGTTTTTCTAATTTCTCTTTCCTCCTCTTCTCTTCCAGATGACAGGCTCTGGGTTTTCAAGAGAAGAAAGCGGGCATTAATTAAGACAGTGCCAGCTGTAATTTTCTGGGGAAGTAAATTTCTGCACAACTAAAGGTTACGGGGACCTTTTCACTGTCAGAATTTACTACAGCCTGTGAATGTTAATGCAGCTAATGAAGACATGCTCTCAGAGTCTGAACTTAAAAAAAACTACCACTAGGAGGAGAGGGCGAGAGAAGGAGGGAGAGAGAGGGATCGAGGATGAAGGGAGACAGACGGAAATTGGCAGACCAAATTAAAAAAAAAATAGTGTTGGTACATTAGAAGACAGTGAAAGTTCTGCTGTGTAACAGATTCATTTTTGTTATCATGATTTGTCTCCATTAACATTAAATAGCCTGCTTTAAAACTCTAAACCCATAGAGGATGACGTCTTATTTCTTCAGGGTAAAAATGACAAAACTATCATATCATTAAACATAATTTAAGTTTGAAGTTTGGTTAATATGTTTTACTATTGCCTTGTTGTGTCTGTTGTGCCTTTCCCATTTTGTTTGCCCTTCTGTGGAAATGTCTTTCAGCAGTTGGGTGCAAGAAGAAACCATGACCTTGACCTAGAACAGTGTGGGTGTTTTGGCGGTGTACCGGGTGTTGCAGTTGCCTTGTTTCAAATCTGGCTCATATGATGAATGATGGGCACTAAATGGCTGTGATCTAGATAACAAATCCAGCAGAAGCAGCAGCCAGGTAAACAGGCTTAAAGAGGCATAATACTGGACAACTGGAAAATTAGCACAGGGGTTGGAGTAGATATGGTACGAATGCTCCACAAAAATTGAAGATATTTATCTGGTAGTCATTTTATGAAAACAGGTGATCTCTTATTTCACCTGTAACCAGATTGTCCTGAGTCCCTGAATCATTAGTCTTTAGATATCTCCTGCCATTACTTTTGTTGCAACGGCAAAGTCTTTATTATCTTCAAGCAAACTGCAGCTTTAAAATGCATCATTCAGGTGCACCCCCCCCCCCCACACACACACACACACACACACAAACAGCTGCAGGCTCCCTGCTGTTTAGAGGAACAAATGTAGAAGCATTTCCACACTGTGTATAGAAAACAGCACCTTTGTATTTAACAGTTTTTTCAGACCTGCCAGAAGTATGTTTTCTGAAAATTAACTTTACATACAGTAGAACATACCTGAAAGTGACACTTGAAGTGCTTCCTGAAGGTTATATTAGTTCGACTTTCTTAACATTTAACTAAAAGCACAATTAAAATCATCTTATCCCAGTCATTGCAGTAACTGTATTAATCAGTGTGATCCACTCACAGTAAAAATGCCACAAAGCAAACGGCCCTTAAGTGACATTTTTAAGTCTACATAGATGGTTGAAAAACTATAATATGCCCATATCGTAACAAAATTTAAATTGACTGAACAACTCAAAGTTAAAGAAGATTCAAAGGCTTGTTTTGCTGAGCTTTGGAATACAGTTTATTTCTCTGTGGACTGAGCCTTTGATGCTTTCACAGTATTAATATAGAACAATGACCCATTCTATAAAGCTACCTTTATACAATATGGGCTCTTTCGCTGTATTTTTTCTTGAGAATAGTGCACATCTCTATGTCACATTGCTGAGATTTGCAGCATCACTGACAGTGTGGATGTCAGACACTCTGGTATGTCAGCTTTCAGAAGACTTTAATACGATTTCAAAGTCAGGTTTCAAATCATTTCCTCTTTTAGTGCCTCAAATAAACGTTGGAGCTTCACCAGCTGATCCTCAGTATTAAACATCCCACAAACTCCGTGATTCTCACACCAGCCACCTTCACTACGATTTCAAGGGGAAACATGGCAAACACATGTTTGACTTGGACACAGTTTGTGTCAGATCTTCTCCCGGGAGATGACAACAATCTTTCCCTTATCCAGAACTTAAGCTGCCTAAACTTGGCGTGACATCAGGAATGGGTCTGATGGGTCAGATCAGATCTACGCTTAGAAAAAGGGGATTTTTCTCAGCAGGGCGTGAGGACATGTTGGCCCTCCTTCAGCCATGGCAGGGGGAACATTCTGATTCAGAGGGAGCTGCTTCCAAAGGCCTTGAGGCCACTCACAAACACACCTTTCTCTGATAACTAAAGAAATGAGCGCACACATAAAAAAATGCAAACAGATAACGCAGTGAGAGAAAAGGAGACAGAGAGCAAGTGAGGGAGAGTTAGATCAATGACAAGGTCAGAAAGCGGCAAGGAGCCGGCGGACCTGAAGAGGTCCTGGAGAAAAGTAATATTTAACCCGAGGCTAGAGAATAATTTCACTTTCCCTCAGATCAGTTTAAAAAATCTCTTGCTGTCAGGGCTTGGCAGATTTATACAAATTAATGGCCTTTAGTTGAAAATCTCCCAGCGCTTGGGTTATTAATTGTTAAAGTGCATACATTAAACAAAATGAGCAAAAAGTCATTTTCATAAATTATCTCATACTAAAAAAAACTTTGTAGGTAAAAAGGGATTGTTGGCCTGGCTTTTACATGGCTTCGGCGAGATACTTCAAGATGCAACAATCATAAAAACACACAGTATTCAACACTGAGTAATAAAAGGGTAAGAAAAGACAAGATGAGAAAGGAAAGGAAAACTGAAAATATTGGTTCGTCCTTTGTTCCGTCTTTATCTCTGAATGAAGAAAGTGGAAACAGCAGACCAGAGGAGACTCAGTCCTGTGTATGTGGGAGAGAGAGAACCAGGTATAGTTGTGTTGCCAGGTCCTGACAGGTCTTGGACCTCCATACTGTCTGCTGTCCTAGCAGAGGTTTTAATTATGGACCGCCACGGTCTGCTGAGTGCACGCCAACAGAACAGACAGCCCTGGACATGCATACACACGCTGCTGCTTCCCTTGATGGACACAATACAAACACCACACACACAGTGCAGTGTTTAGTTATATAAAATCTGTTTCATCTGCCACTGGAAGAGACAAAAAAGCGTTGTTACAAAATACACTTTTATACATCAACTATCAAGCAACAAACAAAAGGTTATCTGGTGCTCATTACTCAATATATAGTGAAGAACATATTATTTTATCAAAAATTAGATGGTAAAAGCATCCATGATATATTAACGTGTATATATAAAGCCTCTAATATATAACCTCTTCCAGCATGTATAGATAAAAATATAAACCATGATCAAATGTAAAAATATTTTCAGCAGTTTTGTGCTATCAGGCACATTTGGCTCTACATCCAGAGAAAACCAAACAACAACAAACCAACGCTGAGCTGTAGCCAGGACTTTTTTAAATTTTGAATTTGAAGATTTGTTTTTGTCTGTTATGATAGGAACCATAAAGGGCTTGATGTGATGTTAGCTTTAGCATTGATACAGATGTAATACAAACTTTAATAGATTTGTTTTTACAACTGCTATTAGTGTGAAGTTATGTCACTTATGATAAAAACAAGCTAAAGTCTCATTGCTTTCCGGTGATAACGAGCAAGACAAATGCTTAGCATTTTGCTAAATCTTTAATGCGAACAAGAGACAGAACAATATGATTTAGGTTAGAATGAGTAAATGTCAATTTCAGTACAATGATTGCATAGAAATTACTAGAATTTCTATTAGGTCAAAAAATGATATTGTTTGATTCCTATTTTGGATTAGTATGTTTAAATTCTTGTCTGTAATCTCAGCTATTTTCCATCATATCCTAACAAATACACAACTATAATTTCTACACACACGCACACACAGGTATTTCAGGTGGCACTTGTGTTGTAGGGGGTGTGGAGAGGAGAGGGAGAGAGAGAGAGACAGAGAGAGAGAGAGAGTTAAAAGAAGGCAGAGAGTAGGATGAGATGTTATTTCCTAAATTTGGCCCCTAGGACAAAGGAGAGGCCTGTTTGATATTCATCTATCCGCCAGTGGCAGACTGGCGGGGGAGCCTGTGAAAATCTATTCACTATGATAATGAACAAATTGTCATACATTGGGCACTGTCTCCCCTTGACAGTGATAGTTATCAAAGAGAGAGATCGAGGCAAAGGCCGAGTGAGTGTGTATGTATATGCCTGTGAGTGTCTATGTGTGTGTGTGTGTGTGTGTGCCTACCAGATTGTCTCCGTTCCAGAGCAGTGGCTGTCATTAGAAAGACAAGCCTCCTGGCAGGAAACTCCTGTCATGTCACAGCCTCACACTTAAATGCTGTCACACCTGATTGATACGTACAGCACCACTATTTGTATTCATGCGTTTGTGTGTCTAAACAGTGCACTAGATGATTTTTTTTTTTTTATCATTATGGTTTCTCCACTACCTCAGGTATATCATCATCATTATATCATTTCAGAATCGATTCATAGGACATTTTTGTAAAGGGTGACGGTTCCCCTTTAAGTCATGAATTTTGATTTGTCCTGCTCTACAAAGGCAAATGGCAGGATGTAGATGGTGGTTGGGTGTTTGAAAAGGTCATAGGTCATGGCTAACTCACATAAGATCATAAGGATCATAAAATGGCAAAATATGTGTGTCAAGTCTTTGGTGCAACCAGGCGATTGTTCCCTGGCAGCTACGGTGTGATAACAGGATGTTATGAATGAATGCTAAGTGCACGTATGGAATGTCACTTCTTTTTAAGTTCCCATCAAAAATGTGTCAGGTGTTATGTAATTTACATGCAATTAGCATAGAGATGCCCACAGGGCCTGTAGTCACCCGGTGTGGAGAAGCCAAAGATATTAGTGGATCGGATCACAGCTCACATTCAGTGTGGAGATGAATGAATTCACTGGAGGGATTCTTTAATTGGACAGGACACACTGTACTTGGTTTTACCTGAGGATGGTTTGTATAATTTACATAATGTGCTTCATATGGTCTTGTGCAGTTGAGCCCTCGATTTCAAAAATCTAAATCCTTTCTGTCTATAGACCTAGACAGAAAAGTAAAACCTGTGTGTAAATGATACCAGTGATTTGATGGCATAAATAGCTGGAGTCCTGAGACCAAGGCTTTATCTCTGGACCCTATCAATGCAGTATTTTGCAGGGGTGTATTTTTTGTATTTATCACATGCTTAATGTTTGTCAACACATTTGGTGACAATTTAAATGTTGCTGAAAGTCACCTCAATGAAATGTAATTACTTTAGTGTGAAAGTTTTTTATTCTTCTGTTTTATTCTACAGTACCTTTACCTTAACCCACACTCCCACACTCAAGGTTAGTTGAATTCTCAAGGTTCTTTTCAGTGGGTGTCTGCTTTCTCTGAGGAGGACACACTGTGCTGAGGTCAAACGAACAGGTGAGATCGAAAGCATCGCATAGGTCTTATATGAATTACAAATCATCCAATCAACCAGTTATCATAATTATATCCTTCTCCTGACACTTTTTACTGGACCACATTTCAGAGGGAAATGTTGATTCTTCTACAATTACATGGCGACTCTATAGTCACGAGTTACTTCACAAGTGCGGACCATGATTTTACACTAGAGATCTTGTACAATAAGTTGTTTTGTCATAAATTAAAATATACAATATGTAATTTGGACTAAACAAGTAATTTATGGTTCCTTCTTCTCCTGTGTAAGGATTTCCTGCCCAGAGTTTATTGTAATTATTTTATGGATTTCACTCAACAGTTCATCAGCATCAAGGGACTGATTGTGGTTGTGAAAAACAGCATCAACAACAAAAAAACATTAATTATCTATTACTGGATGCAATCTATTATCACACCTTGACCCCCTTCATTCTTACTTTTACCTTACGACACAAGGGGCATATTATTTCCTGTTTTGGAGCTGAAAATTAGCACAGGGTGAAAATCGTGAGCTGTGGAGCGTACAGACTTACTATAGTTCTTATAGGCATACTTTGCTGTTGGATCCATTACAGAGTGTAGCCTGTGTTTAACAGAACAATGAGTCGGCTCTGTGTCCTCAGCTGCCCGAATTACCCCTCTCTCCTCCTCCTGTCATGCTAGCAAGTTGTCGACAAATGCTAAAGCAATAGCCTTTACCACCAATGACAAACAAACACTGAATGGAGGGATGTATTCGTCTCTACCATCCATAACGCACCATTGTGACATTAGCACACTGCATATTAGATGCCCACCATGACGCCCTTGAAAGTGGAAAGCTGTCCTAAGTGGGTATGCTCCAGAGAGCGTGTAGTAAATTACCCTAAGGAAACAGTAAAAAAAAAACAACAGTAATAAAGGCAAAGCTGTAGGTGGCTCTCAGAACACTTCACCTGATACTGTACATAAATCATCCTAATGCCTGACTTAAAAACTCTGCATACTTAAATAGGGAGGAGGGGGCATAATATACATGCAAATACAAACATATATGATGCATTGTATTCAAAGGTAGGGGCATGTGCATGTCATTGCATGTGAATTCTCGAGGATTTGTTTTTAGGAAATGCTTGTTTCCCACTTTTGATGTCTTCAGCCCACAACAAACACTCATCACTTCTGCTGGAGTCAGAAGGACAAACTCCACACCTGCACTGCATTTGTTTGTGCTGGTATTAATCTTGGCTGCGACGGCATGTCTGGGACATTCACACACTCACACACACCGGCCCATGGCGTTTATTGTTTAGTCAGTAAAGGACACTGATTTACAAAAGTCACCTGTTTAAATTTTTATGACTTTTATTCACCTCAAGTAGAATTTAGACTGTAACAGCTTGTAGTAAAAATGACAAATGCAGATGCTTTCACGCAGGGCACCAGGAGTCGCTGAATTGATGTGAAACTATGAAAATCACTTGAATTACATGTCCAATCAGATATTATATCAAGAAGTTTCAGATTATATTGGGAACAAGGCTGTTTGTATGACATGTTGTTCAGCCTCATTTAACATTGAGTTCAAGTCTATCCTGTTGTCAAAAATGTCCAACACCAATCTTGAACCTCTGACATTGCCCTTACAAGTCAACATCTCATCACTGGCCTCAGACCAAACAACTCTTCAAGTGATTTTACCATCACACACAGATTTCTGATATTGGCACACTCCCATCATCTTGATGTGAGGTCATCACCCAAGCCGTCAGAAGTCAGGCCCTTTTTTCATCTTGACATTCAGGTGAAATTAAACATTGAATATTATCAGAAGTTTTAGTCTGCAATATGACTACTTGTAATAATAATCATAATAAGAATAAGATTAAGAATATTTGTAGTATTTAAAGCAGAAGTAAGCGGAATGTTTGAGTTAATATAAGTCTTAAATAGTTATATCTTCCAACAGCAATCACTTATATAGAGTGTTTGGTCCGAAACACGGCTCTATCAGTCACTCTGCTCTGCTGTAAGCCGAGGAGAAAACTTTCCTTGTATCCTACAACCTTTATCCAATGAGGAGAGAGAACGGCATAAAGGGGCGGTCCTCTCTGTGTGTGCAGCCAAGGGATGCGCATGCATGTGGTGACGTAGGGACACGGCGTGGACTGCTAACTCCAGCCGCTGACAGGAAGTTAGCCAAAACGACCGGATTGCTTACTTCTGCTTTAATAATAATAAATTAACTGAAATGATGTAGAATCTCAAATAGCAAAAGCTATGGGAAGAAAAAGAAAGTAAATTCTCACCAGGAGCAAGGTGGGAAATATTTTTCAACATTCCAGCATGAAAGTATCGCCAAGATACCCTCTGATTTTACCTTTCTGTTGATCAGAGCAAGTTTTTCTTTATAAAAGTTAAATGATGAAACTCAGGAAACAGAACAATTGAATCATGCACTCAGCCAGAAGCCGGGTTGGAGAGGATAAGTTACACACCTAAACAGACATCTATGACATAGCTCCCTCTACAAATGTCTGAACAGACACCTTGACAAGAGAAACAAACGCTCCCAACGGTCTCCACTCTACCTGCCGAGGAAGCCCCACTGATGGAAAGCAGTAGTGGGTAGGTGTTGGGGGGGTGGGGGGGTGCAGTCACTGATATACATGCCGTGCCCTTAAGGAGATGACGGCCCCTGTCACAAGGCAGAGGGCCCTGTGACACGCCAGGATATAAATCTACACAGGAGATAAAGAAAGTACATGATGAATTAAGCTGGTGCATATAAATTCTTAAGAGCCTCCATTTTAATGCCGGTCATTATTCAACAAATTTTTCTAAGAAATGCCACATGGGCAGGAACAAGTAATTAGGGGGAGAAAAGTGAAACTGTCACCCGTAATGGTTTACTTCGCCGCCTCACCTTATCAAGGGAAGGAGAGAAAGAGGGAGGGAGACGGAGATAGAGAGAGAGAGAGAGCGAGAGAGAGGAGGGAGAGAGAGAGAGAGCTCCATGGGGCCATGCTGTAGCTACCAAACTGCCATTAGGCCAATTCTGAAGACTAAGTGTTCGGGAGCTGCAAATCTACCCACAGTCTCAGTCGTGCATTCAAAGCATTGTTAAAAGGGGATGTTGTTTTCCTTACCTCCTCTTCTATCAGTCTCTTTCTTTCCTTCTCTCTTTTTCCCTTCTCTCAAATCGGCCAAGGCCTCAATAAATCTGCGGTCACGGGGGATATTGTTAGTGTTGGCCAAAGTACTATTAAAATGAAGGGAAATTTATGGATGACACTTTGTAACAATTAATCAGGAAATGTTGATTAATAAAGTTGGTCGGTTATTCTCCTGAAACCGAGGGAGGCTCCGCCACATTGTCAGGCTGATCATTTTATTCATTATTTTTGATTAATGTACCCAGATACCCTGACTCTAAGAGAAGAGGAAACGAGGGGGGGGGGGGGGGCACTTATCCCCTATGCAAAATCATAAATAGTGAATGAGTGTGTATACCAGTATAACCTTGGCCGTGGCAAAGAGATTTGAGGGGAGGGCGGGTGGGACGGGGGAGGAGAGGCGGGAGTGAATGTGCGCATTCAGCAAAATAAACTGCAAGTGGGGATTAAGGAAACAAAATTGTTGGCGGGGGGGTTTAGGAGAGGTGTGTGTGTGTGTAGAGGGGGGATGGGGTGGGGGTTGATGAGCATCACCTCTCTGGACCTGTCCGTCTTTGCTGGACGCCCATGATTAATTAGTTTGTTTAGATACTCAATTAGCCCAGCCATGCAGAGAAAGGTACGGAGAGAGCCTCGTGTCTGAGAGAGGACTGTGAGATGAAGGGTCACAGAGGGAGGAGGATGGGGGCCAGGGGGGCAGGGGCATAAATGAAAAAACAGGAGAAACAGGAGGGGAGGGGGGAAAAAGCAGATTACAAGCGCTAGTCAAACTTTTCTACCCTCTTCATCCTAAATCAAGCTGTCAGGACTTCTGCAATTTTGTGAAGTCACAAAGGTCCAACCCCCCCGCCCCCCCCAGCTGTACCCCCACAACACACCACCATCTAACATCAGAAGAATCTCTTCTGATTGGCTCACCAACCTGTCACTAGAGCTCAAGAAAGAAGCCTGAAAGATGGGATGTAAAACTACATTGAGATTGTTTTTTTGTTTTTTTAAACCATAAATTATAACAATTATATCGATTTTCTTTCACCAGGAGTTACCATGATACAGTGGGGTCTAAAAGTGACAGACCACTTTTTATTCACATGAATGGGAACTCTAGTGAGGCTTCAAATGAGCAGAACAGGAAACAATAAAGATAGTTCATCCTGTATTTTTTTTTTTGGGACCAGACATACTGGTGGATGGTCGAAGTAAATCAGAGTGACTGGACTTACAGGGTGATTTATCAACAGCTCTGGATGGTATATAGACAAACCATTCCTTTAACTGATGATTGGAGATTAGACAAAATGTCCTTCTTTGGTCACATTCATTACAGTGCTGATGTACAAGTTGCTTCAACTAACTGAACAAAGTCTGGTGAACTACAGGACTAGTGAACGACTCACTAACAAGAAATCACAACTTGATATTCATCATCTTCACATGATGATTCTCAACCTTGGAGGTTTTTGGAGATACTACATGTTCTATGTACACACATGTGTCCTGTACTGCTTGTATACAGTCTTATTCCTAGCCAGAGGATAAAAACACAGATTACATTGCAATGTATTATAAAACTGGTGATTTTTTGTCTGTGTGTACACCCATATCCACGCAGGGTCAAGTACGTGTTCAGTCAGGAGCAGTGTGGCGCCAAGAAACCCTCTTTCTTACTTTGTCACATCAGATTTGCTAAAACAACTGTGAAAACACAACTGCTCTCTCTGACTGTCTCTTCTCCTTTGTTCTCCTCTCTGCTCCCCTCCCATCCACTCTCTGCAAGCTGGGACAAATGGGTGCTTTGGGACAGTGTGTGCATCTGTGTGTGTGTGTGCGGGGAAGAGGGGGTGGGGGGCTGTCTCATTGTGTTATGTGTGATAAACTGCTGTGACAGCAGAAATGTTTGTGTGACAAGCGCTCCACAGTTGGAGTCCATTAGCTGCCTCTTTTGAGTCTCTTTGGCGGGTTATCACTCCAACACACACACACACACACACACACACACACACACACACACACACACACACACACACACACACACACACACACACACACACATAAATATACTTAAACACTCACACACACACATATACACTGCACAAACAAGACAGCTTACCACCACACTTGGTGCTTGTGTCCTAGCAACATGTGTCTCAGGGCATCACTCTGTGTATACGTGTGTGTGTGTGTGTGTGTGTGTGAGAGAGAGAGAGAGAGAGAGAGAGAGAGTGCTGTTTAGATTACTGACTGAGGAGTGAATAGTCGTATATCTATATACCTGCTGACATAAATACCTGGTGTTTTAAACATAATGCTCACCAGTTATTATGCAATTTAAGTAGATGAACACAATCTGAGTAAATTGTCATTGTTGTTACAATCTGGTATTACAGTATACACCTTGAATAAAGTCATGTGTGAATGGCACAATTATATTTAAATACTGTGTTAATAATCCTCCATGATGTGGAGCTGAAGCCTCATTTCTGTTTATAGATGTCCCACCAGAATCAACTGGTGCCACTGCCTGGTACTATTCTGTGCAAAATCGTAAATTACTCAAAGATCAAATAATATTATCTTACTGTTTCAACATGTAACTCAAAAACACAAGCTGTGCACTCAGGCTGCATCCTTCCCACTGTGCTGCTCTATGGGCAAATTGGAGATTAGACAACTTAATAGATCATGCTTCATACAAACATTGTTCCCTTGCAATACTGTTCACTGTTCTGTTTCTCACACATAAAACATAAAACACATCTTTATTTGTTGTAATGACAACGCTTCACAGTCCGTATGACCCAGTTTTTTGCAAAGGGAAATGATTAGTATGTAAATACGTCTCAATATATTACAACTTAATGATGTCAGATGCGTAAGAAAATAAAAGGTTTGTTAATTCTTGGGGGCCGGGGTTCAGGTGGTACAGCAGGTGGGCCGCTGATCCCTCAGTTGGAGGTTTGATCTCCGGCTTCTCAAACCCCAGGAGGAGACATGAGAGGCACATCTGGCATAAAAACCTGGTTTCCTCTTCTTTTGTGTCAACAACACAGAAGACTTGCAAAACAACGGAAATATAACTGATAGATGATTATGCTTTCCCTAAAAATGGCAAAATGCACTGTAGATTTAACAAATTGTACTGACTTGACACCCTCTATCCACTAATGTTTCACTGCTCTTTTTTCTGAGTTAATTATGTAATGCGTAAAGGGTGGAGAGACTGCGACCACAGCACTGGTGTTTTAGTAAAGATATTGGTCTTTCATGTTGTCCCTACAACATGAGCTTTCACCTCTGAACCCCACCGCCCCCCTCCCCTTAGCTCTGCAGTGTTCGGTGCAAATCAATTCTGGAGTCCAAATTCCCCTCGGACGAGCGCTGAGCTCGTATTGCCAATGTCTGCCGTTTAGCCCGGCCTCACTTCCCAAATGGGCCTAACCTTGAGGGACTTGTTTGACCACCATCACCACCCCCACCCCCACCCCCCACTTAGAGCACATGTGCACAAATGCACACAGGTACACACTTTTCCTAACCAAGTGGATTGAATAATTGATGCCTGCCTTCTGATGTATTTGTTAAGCCACAGAAGTCAGACGGAGACTGTCAGTGATGTGTGTGTATATGTACGTGTGCACCATATTCAGTGTGTTTTCCAAAAACCCACCACCACCACCACCCCATCACATCTTCACAAAAAAACATGTACTGTCCCCTCCAACATTCATCATAAACTCCATATGTTGTTTTTTCCCCTCTGTCTCTCTGTCTCTGTCTCTCTCATTTCATTCGCCAGAGACCCAGAACTGACAAACACACAAACCCTTTCTGATGTGAAACAGTGGACCAGACGAGCTTTTAGACCTCTTGCACTGACAGTTGAGGGAATAGAGTGTGGAAGCCTGTGTATGTGTGTGTGTGTGTGTGTGTGTGTGTGTGTGGGAGCATGCAAGTTTAAACAGACAATAAGAACGTGATTTTTTTTTCTTTCTTTAAAAAAAAGAGTGAGAAAGATGTTGACAGATGAAACAGGGAGAAAAGGCAGAGATGAGCTGGGGAGGCATTGAATTCACTTTGTATATTTCCAAGTCAAATGTCTCGACTGCTCCGCCGCTGTGGTGGCAAAACTGAGCTTGTGTCTTGTTTGAGGGAGAAGATTGTCATAACAAAAAAGGGATATCAGCCTTTACAAAGACACGGGCAACACCAAGGACATGGCACAAAGTTGGTTTTTACCCTTGAAACACACAGAGATTTATCACAGGAAACAAAAGTTCTTTTTACTGTAAACTCAGTTCACTGTTCTAATGTCAAGTTAACCTGCCAGGTCAATAATTACATTACATCAATAGTGGTTTTGTTTGCTGTGAAGTGGCAAAAAAAAAAAAAATAATGTGGAAAAAAACACGACTCCATCGCAGCAAGCAGCTGGTGAAAATGACAACAGAAAGACAACAAGAGGAGAAGGCAATAACAAACATTCATCAAAACTACAGGGAGGATGAGGCTATTCATTCTAGAGGCAGGGAAGAGAAATATCATCAATATTTGACATTGTTTTATGGAGAAGCCACTTGATTTCGTCCCAGGTCCTGTGCTGGTGACCAGCAGCGATCAATTACCATTGACAAGATTTGTGTACATGGAAGGCCTTCGCACTTTGTTTCTCTCTGCCCTGCCTCGGTGAAGTTGCCTCCTCTGAGATCACAAACCAAGTCCTTAGTGAGTGCTCCATCTTCCCTCTGACTGCTTGGCATCATTACTCTCAGTCCGCCACTATGAAAAGGGTATTGGACTAATTATGCGGCGATTCAAAGTCGTAACAGGCCCGCTTGCAATCCTGTGATCAGCGAGCACTTTACTACACATTTCAAATCCTTCTTGAATCTTGAGTCATAATCTTTACGTAAAGCTTTAAAGGCTTCATCCTATGTATCCACTATACATAGGTGTAGTTACAGTGTGAAATAGTTGTAGCTTTTTGATTGTAGTGTAGCAAAGTGCAATGTTACTGTTCTCAAAATAAAAATTGATGAATTAGGATTTATTTTATTTTAATTTTTTTTCTCCTTTTTGCCACTGTGTTTTGTATAATAGTTTTTCTTGAGGTTCTTATCATCATTTTCATTTTTATATCTTTCCTTTGTCCTGTATTTTGTCTCATTGATTGCTTGTGGATGGAGATCATGATACGTTTGCAAATACATACACATTTGTTGCCTTTCTCTAGTTGTGTTATATTTTGTTTTGTTACTTTCTTATTTGCACAACAGATAGCATAGCAAAACGTAATGTGTAGAATTCATAGGGCATAATCGATGAAAATGGAGATGACAAAAACACTTATAGAGATGGATTATGAAAATCACAAGTTGGATGGATTATGGATGGATGGATGGATGGATGGATGGATGGATGGATGGATGGATGGATTATGAAAATGACAAGTTATGTACCTATATTATGCTGTGATTAAGATTCAGGAACTAAAACATTAAAAAGAAAAAAATACTGCTTAGGAGTTAAAAGAAAAAGCAATAGAAGAAGCAAAGTCTAAATGGAAGTCAATAATGTGACACCAACTGCAGTCCAGGTCCTTATACCACACGAGCACTGAGTAGTATAAATGGTGTGTGCAATAGCTAGATAATGATCAGTAAACAAATGCATAAATAGAAAAGTAAATTACGGTCAGATCATGATGAAAGGTAACACCTGGCTTTCTCTAATGTTTCATAATTTAAACACTGTTAATTATCTACCTTTTGTCATCTGATAGTGGAATAACAATACTTGAGTAATATTTCTATCTTCATCAAGATGCTCGCCAGTTCTCGTCGCTTGTTAATTACCCTGCTAATTTTACTTCTTTTTTTCCTGCTCCTCTGGGTTATACAGTATTAGTGTGGCATTGGTGTTAACATCCTTGAAATACCAAATGAATACAGCTTCTGTCAGGACAGTTTAGAAAGAGTCTGATAAGTTTCCACCACCATGTATACTAATGCAGCACCTATGACCTGCATTAGCTAATCAACTTAATGATTTTCACCCATGAAAGCTTAAGTGCTTGTTTTCAGTCAGCTTGAAATAAAACATCTATATGCATGAGTCCTCTGTAGCTGACAGTCTGTGCCGCATGTGTGTGGGTCTGTGTGTGTACAGGGGAGCGAGGTGTTGTCGCTGAGTCGAGCTGTCATTTGTTTCCCGATTGAGGTTTTTAGTTTTTACTCAGTCGTCCACCTGCCAGCTGCTAAATCCTCTGCAGAGTTAGTGGTGATGCAGAAGCATTAAAGTTGGCATATTGAATGATGTAGTCATATGATGGTCAGGTAATTTAAGACAATGGGAGCAACAATGCAGGCTCATACTGGTATTCTCCAATCTTCTGTAAGATGTTGTCATGTTAGAAAATGGGAAATCGGCATAAGGTCTTTGCCCTCAGGTTCTCGGGTGATAGCAGATATAATCTACTACTCTCATAGCCCTGTTTCTAAGCCCTATGAATTGTCCAATGTCTCATTATGTGGAAGATGTCCATACTGTAGAGTGAGGAAAAAAAGATGCATGGATCCAATTCTGTGTGCCTTTGTAATGACTGGTCCACAACTGCTCTTGTTTTCAGTGTTGTTTTGAATTAGAGGCTGTGTTTGTTACAGAAACAGGTATTTTGTCACAGATGGACTCTTGAACACATGCAACCATTCACTGATGTTGAGCTCAATAGATTTTTGGCCGAGAAAAAAAGTAATTTGTGATCACTCGAGTGAAATCCTGCATGAATGTTGACATATAGAGAGTTGGAAGGGGAAATCATTCTAATTACTGTTGTAAGGTTGTACCAAAAATACAAAAAATACATACTAAATAGACTTAATTAGACAAAAAAATAACATCTACTATTAAATGTACAAACATATCGCCCACTTTCAAAAATGACAACCACAAAAATTGAACCCAGACTTGACTAGAAAAAAAAACAAAAAACACAATGCCTGTGTAGCATGTGTGTTCACACCGGCTGCGTGCCTGCTGTGTCACTGCTACTGCAGCTCTATCTCTGGTTACTTGAATGTTGGATTTTTCTTCATTTCTTCAATGATTTTCTTTATTTTTGACGGCAACTATTTAAGTGCCACTATCTTCATGTGCAGCTGCTAAAATGGTTTAAAATGTTATTTGCAGTGACATCTTTAGATTCAGGCTAGACATTGAAACTACAATGAGTGCACGGTGTTGGGGGTATTTACATTTACAGGCACTGAAATTAAAATCAAGACATTCAACAGCTGGCACACACAAACACACACGCACCCTTGTAATGCTATCTTTGTGAGGACACTCATTGACATAATGTAATCCCTAGCCCCTCACCCTAACCTTAACCATCCAAAACAAATGCCTAACCTTAACCATTACTCATAACCTAATATAAACCTAATTATATAAAGTTTATAAAGTCTTAACCCAAGTCTTAACCCTCAAACAGCCCTTGGAAAAAAGTGAGGGCCGGCCAAAATGTCCTCACTTCCCAAATATGTCCTCACTCTGTTGGTTAAAAACTCTTGCCGGTCCTCACAACGTAGTAAGTACAAGAACACACACACACAGCTGGTGTTTTCCCTGACTTACAGTGTCCAAAAATTGGGTACCAAGTACCCATAGGCCTCATATCAACCAATCAGGCAAATAATACATCAGATTCAATGTCTAAATGGTACATTTCAAAATAAAATAATTCCCCTTTTGTGTATTTGTGCATGCATGTTTGTGCAAAGTTTAAATAATATTTTTAAAATGCAGAAGAACAGTAAAACATTAGAAAGCAGACCTGCACAGTGGAGAGTGTTCAAAGCAGAGAAATGTGTAGAGGACTTGAAGACTATTAATAGGACAATTAATCCTACTGGAAAATCTGAAACCACTCGTCTGATGCTGCCAAGTTTGCATCATCAGCTACAGTATTTATTCAGTTTGACCAAATAAGTGATACCAGGGATTCAGGTGGAGCACTTACCATGTAGGCTGTGCAGTGGCCATGGTTTGAATCTGACCTGTGCTGCATGTAATCAACCTTTTGCTCCATAAAATTCCTGTCTATCTCTCACTGCCCTGTCACAATCAAGGCAAATGATTCTGTAGCTTTTCCATTTTCCTTACTTAACATACAAAATAATGCAAAATCCAATTAGATCAACAGCTCCATAGTATATGTGGTTTGAATGCAATCCTCCATGTATTGTTCTGCACTATACTCTTTTCCTTTTCTTCCAGCTGCAGAGCTCTTTATTTTGTGGATTACTCCGCTCACAGCTAGCACTTAGAGCTAGCACATTCATCGTAGAAGTGTTGACGGTGACCAACAGTAATACCAGATGTATAGAGAATATTTTTGCATTGCTACATAACTCACTCATAATGGCTGTGTGAATGGCTGGTCACTTTAGTCTAGTAATGTAGTGTGGGTAACACCAGTGCTTCTGAGTGCCACAGTGCTAGCAGGTGATTTGTTGCTCAGGGAGACTAATGAAGTGGTCGCTCTGCCACCCTGCTTCTTTTGCAAGATCAATTCGGCGTCAGAGCACATACAGCGGCCGCACTTTATGAATGATGGAAACCTCCTTAGGCCATCCATATAACCTGAATCCCCGGCATCACTAGGTAGCCCACCCCCTCCCCTACCCCTACTTCCCCCGCCTCTGCTCCAGGAGGCAGGGATCCAGCAATCTTTCTTGTTTGGAGAAAAATACATTACCATCGGCCTTCTCGGCTCTCCGGCCTTGCCCAGCGCGCAGGCATGTATATTGCACACACTCCTGCATAGCTTTATTCTAAAGGGAAATAGTTAACAACTGTGTTTTATGGCATCTACATACTCACTCAGTCTCTTGCCTCTCTCTGTGTGTGTGTGTGTGTGTGTGTGTGTGTGTCCTGCCATCAAACCCCACTCCTACCCAGGGCTGTCATCATTAGTGCAGATGATTTGATCGACTTGATGCGAGCCTTTCCGCCATGCTTTGGCCACGATGACATCCTCTAATATAGAAAAGGTGTTCAAGAGGCCGGAGAAAAGAGGAGCTTTTAAACTGTTAATGCATAATGCGATAGATGTTTTAGTCAGAGGATGATAATGAAAATGAGCTAAAGCGGCAAGCGAGGGAGCCAGTCGCTCTCTCTCCCCGCTGGCCTTTGATCCCATCCAGTCTGGCTTTTAAAGCATCTGCTTCTGTAATGAGGACGAGTTTACCGTAGCCGATGCAGATTCAGGAAATGAATTCAAAAGTTAATGGTGTATTTGTCCTGATGATTAAAAGCGGCACCTTGTTCTTTATGACACTGCTGATCCTCGCCATAAAACAGGTGGAAGAGGAGAGGGAAAAAAAGTATTTATCATAAGTTAGAACAATTATCCTAAAATATCCAGGGAGTAATTATGCCTGCTTTAGTTGTGAGTATATTCTGTGTAGGTACTTTTAATGCCATGGGATGAGTGAGGCCATGGGCTGATGATGCACAGACTGATCTCTCTTGCAGCATGTCAATAAGAAGAAAACTTGTCAGGGGTGTTTTTGTTTTCTGAGATCAGAGTGCAGCTCATCTGAAGACGTCAGTGGCATTCTGAGAGCAGAGTGTCATCTATAAAGTTGTCATGAAGCAAGACCTCCAGCTGAGATGGTTGAAAGGCAAAAGTAGAACAACAACGAATACTTGCCCGAGTTCTCTGGAAGCTATATGAAATTTAAAGCCTCCCCCCCTCTCTCTTTTATTTCTCGCTTAGATTAAAATATAAAAGAATAAAAGGGAGGTGGGGAAATTGAGACAACAGAACAGGAGTGCGGGGGAGGGCAGAAGAGAAGGAGCTCGAAGCCTTTACTGTTAATCTCAACTTTTGAGATTGATTGGTTCAAGCTCGCTGTAAATCAGCACCTACACGGCGGTCGTCTTCTTTTATGATAATCTGGGTGTCAGCAGCGAAAGAGGGAGAACAAAATAGGTGGCAGTGGGGGAAGGCGGCGTGTACTCGTCCAATTGAACCCAGCTGATAGCCTCCCTCCCTCCTTCGGCATCTCTCACCTTCCCTTCATCTTTCTTCTCTCTGGCTGAGGGGAGAAGATGAGCAGGAGGATTGTTTAATGTTTCCTCTGATGCCAAAACAGAATGAGCTGGGCCCTGGGCACCTGTACGAGAAAATAAGTTATATGCGGATGATACTGTAGTTTAGAATATTCTATTGTTGGCGGAAACTAGGTTTCCTGTTTTATCAATAAGAAAACTGATGTCTGGTGTCTCTCCCTCTCTCTCTTTCTCTCTCTCTCTCTCTCTCTCTCTCTCTCTCACACACACACAGAGGGAGAGAGAGAGCAGGATTCATTTGTGGTGGCGAAAGTTTGTAGAACCTGCATACAGTGGCCCTGAGAGCTCAACAAACTGCTGTGCTGCAGTGATGACCCTGGCTAGGACTTAGTTGTTTAAGTTAGGGTTACAGTGATATGTTTGGACGAGATAGATCAATACAATTTGAGCAGATACACTTTATCAAGTTCACATTATTGCAATCCTTTCATGAGAAGAGGTAAAAAATAAAAAAAATAAAAAGTATTCCAACTTCATGGGCAACAGTGTACATAGGCCTGCTAACTGTTTTTTTCACTGACTTTTAAAGGTCACTACCTGTGACTCTATGATAGTTTACAGTTATTCACTAGTTTGTTAAGTGACAGTAACTGGGTGCTGGGGGTGAATGTGTAGGAGGTGGCTCTGAAATGAACATAAATATGCTCAGTTTTCACTGACTGTAAACTTAGCACAGATTCAAAATTGTCAACTATGAATGTGAAAGAGTTCATTTTAATCAGTGTGAACTGAACTTTAAGCTTGATGTGAGCTTGCACAAGCCTGTAAGCTGTAACAGAACTGACCAGTCAACAACTTATAAAGTGGTTATGGGAAAACATAGCAAGCAATAACATGTTAACACAGGGACAGAAGAACATCGACAAATCTCTCAGGTCTCCACCAACTCCTGAGCAAAAGACCCAGTAACCATTTTTGAGCCATTAAATCAGCAGCATGAGCTGAAACAGAAGGTCCAGTGGTGAGGGGAACAGGGTTGGTAATAACTATCTGTGGGCATTTTAAAATTTCATCCACTGTTCACATGAATTTCAGAAGTTTTCGCTCACTTTCTGTTGATGACCTAACATGTGACTCCCTTGCTAGCGTCACACTACTCTGTTTCTTGTTTGGTGTAAGAACATACCAGCATTTAACAGAAGCGTTCCTCTAAAATATTTCCAACTTCTTTTTCCTCCTCTATTTTGCAGTTTTTCCAGTTTGCCTCCAGATTTATCTCGATCATAACACTCCATCTAAATGCCTACTTTACACCCAGGTTTTACATTTTCATAACAGATAGCTTTTTTTTATGGAGCTGTAACTTCATTCTAAATTATAGACAGACTGATGCTGTAAGGAGCCAACTACATAAACGTCATTTTCTTCCCCTGCCACACATGCACAGACAAAAATGACACTACAACATGCACATGTACCACAGCTGTCTGTACCACCACACGTGACACACTCACTCACCAACTAACACACACACACACACACTGTTCCTTCAGAGAGGCAGGGAATTAAGGTTGGCCAAAGGATACGGTATCTGTGCAACAGTCGTAGCAGCGACACTAAAGCCCTCTCCTTGTTTCCCTTGAGTGTTCTACATTTATTTTTCCTTTATATATTATTCAAGTTCAAGTAATTAATTCAGGATATCAAATCAAGATGTAGGAAATCAATCAAGAGCCTTTTTCAATCTGCCTTTCATTAAGCCGAACCCCCGGTCCTGGCTGAGCCTGTAGCGGAGCTGGCCCAGACTTCTATGAAGACAGACTGAAACACTTACGTGGCATCCCGTCTGCTGGAGAAGATGACTGCTTTGCTTCGCGAGGCCATGCTGAAGTACTTAGGCTGCATCCGATTGGGTGGTTGGAATTATTTTTGTTTAGCACTGATATAAAAATGAACCACATGGCAGACTGGGATGTAATGGTCCCAGTTTGATAATGACTTTGTCCACCATTTGTACACATGATTTTTAGTGTAATTTAGGATATCAGTCGTTGTACTCTGACGGATGGTTAGAAATGATGGAGAACACTGTCGGCGAAAGAAAGAAAGAAAGAAAGAAAGAAAGAAAGAAAGAAAGAAAGAAAGAAAGAAAGAAAGAAAGAAAGAAAAAGGTGTGTTTGATTTCACTTACATTTTATTGCCTCTACAGAAAGTTTTATTTCACAGCCAAGGAAAAAAGGAATAAATCCAGTGCATGAAACACATCCTCTTTGAATACACTCCAGCTATGAAAAAGCACATGAGGCAATATCGTAGCCTGAGCAAAAGATTAAGAAAGAACAGATGTTAATAGAAGAAACAACCTCCAGTCACCACACATGAATGCGTACTGTATCGTCGTCCTCTTTATACCCTGTCCTCTGCAGTCGGCCCCTGTGGCCACCGACTTTATGGGAAACCCGCTCTGATCCTGCTCGGTTCTGTGAGAATCAATAACCCCGGTCAAATGACAACACAGGGGGCTAGATTCATCTCATCGCCTTTTAACCAGATACTTTAGCGACATTCGGTGCAGTGACGACTTCCCCCCATCTCGAGGCAGACGCAATAATGTTGTGGTAAAACCGTCAGTCAAAGAGCAGAGAGTGTGAGGGAGGAGGAGGAAGGGGGAGAGCATCGCGGACAGGTAGTGTGTGTGTGTCTGTGCACGCACAGTGCTGGTGTTGGAGGGGGTAATTTATTGAAGGAAATGTATCTATATTCTCATAGAGCCACTGTGAAGCCGAAAACTCCATCGCGGTGATAATTTGCGGTTGTTAAAGTGACACAGTGTTGGTAGGCTGGTTGAAGCGAGGAATGTCGGGGCCAGACCTGACAATTAGAGCCCTGTATATCACACACACTCTCAAAGGAGGGATGGAAGGAGAGAGGGCAGGAGAGGTCAGGACACACACACACACACACGCACACACACACACACACACACACATGCACATGTACACACCCTGAGACGTACTCTAAATAAAAGCATTCATGCACTTCTTGGAAGAAGAGATCAGATCATACCTTCTGCAACTTGCACACAGACATGTACACAAAGCAGATAACATATGGCTCTCATTTGTGAAAACAGAGGAAGCAGCAGAACAACAACAACACTTCTCAGGTAAGTGCATAATAGAAGTTAACTTAATTTCCTCTCGCCGCTCGTTTCTAAGTCACGAGAGTAATGTGTGTGATAGCGAAAAAACCTTCTCATGCACATTTGTGCTTTGTGCATTTGTATCGGGTGCATCTAAATCATGTTTTACATCATTAACCATCACTTTCTCTGACACTGCCTCAGAGTAATATAATCTAATTGGGCAACAGAGGGGCCGGCGTGCAGTACAGTACGAAATAAACAACTCAAGGTTCTCTGTGCAGGTAAAAATCTATTTCCACCCACAACACACACACACAGACACACACGCACACACATGCCTAATGCACTTGCTTTATTTTCCCATTGAGCCTTTTGGGTGCATCATCAGACAAGCCAGGCCGAGGCGTAAAAACAAGAGTCGATACGTGTCTGCGATATGAGGGTGAATAATTGTTGTAATTAATGACCTGTGGGTATTAAGCAGAGCCATCTGATGGACCTTTGTGGCAAAGTCTACAACTGAATCTATCTAGTATCGGGATCATCATCATTCACACTCTGAAAACAGCATATTAAAAGAATCTGTAGTTTCTGTTGCTGCACAAACACTTAATATGAAACCGTGTGTGTGTGTTGAAACCTTGTGGCTCTACACTTCTCCATGGATGTGTGCTGTTGCGTTGTTTTCCACTCACGTCTGGGTCTGCTCCTCTCAGACACACACACAAACCTGTCCAAAGTGTCTGAGCTTATTCCATGTAAGATAGCTGGAGCCATTAGCTTCCTGTGACCTTTACCACTCTTTCTTTGCCGTCACATTCCGCCTCATCTACGTGCGTGTGTGTGTGTGTGTGTGTGTTTGTGGAAACATTCGGAAAAAAAAAAGAAAAAAGGAAAAATGCACCAAAACAGAACTGATGCCTCAGAAAATGACCATAAACTGTCACAGAAGTGTGTTAGGTATCCTCTGCATGTGTGCGGTTAATGAAACGTCGCTGTAGGTACATAACCACACAAAGACACGCAGGCATGTATTTGCAATAGATTTTCCTTTTCTTTTATTTGCTGTAATTGGAAAATAATTCAGGCAACGTCAGGCAGAATCGATAAAGAATTAATGAAAGGAGAGGGGGAGTCATTAAAGGCAATAAAGAGGGAGAGGTTATGATGAAGATGGCATCATGGAGAGACACAGAGGAGACAGGCACCGCTGCCGCTGCTGTATGTGTGTGTGAAACAGACACAGGGAGTGTGTGAAAAAAAATACGTATAAATATGTTTTTTTTTTTTTAGTAAAATAAAAGCTAAATAAAACATTAAAATCCTTTTTTTATTTCTTAGAACTGCATCAAATCATGGAATGAGGAAACAATGCAGATTTTGAAATTTAGTGCTTTTAATGTGTTTTCAATAGTGCGCGAGACACGTCTTGTCATTATATCCTTTCATAAAAAAGGTGCTCCTGTTCTAGCCATTTCAACACTATGGCCAGTGTCACAGTCAATCATTCAGAGGGGTAATTATATGACACTGCTACGCTAAAATACCTACAGTCCCTTAATAGGATCTGAGCCATCAAGATCCAACCTTAAGCTTCCATCCAGGGCTCTACCACTCATCTGAGTGCCATAAAGCTGCCAGAGGAAACAATACTGCCTCTCTCCTCACCACTGAGGTTAATGGCAAATGGGGCTATGGCTGCCGGTGATATTGTTGGATAAATGATTATTGATTACGCAAAGGTTGAGCTAATCATTAGGCTTCATCCATTTTACGGACTCTCTCCGTGACCTTTCTACCCGGCCCTCTTGGATCACCAGGATTTCTCCATACGATGATTTGATCACCTAGAAGATGGGCGCAGGGGAGGAGAAGGGAAAAGAGGGAGGAATGGGGGGAGGAGGAAGAGGAGGAGAGAGAAGAGGATTGTATGGGAGGAGGTAAGGACACGGGTATAGAGTCGTGTGATGTGAGGCCAATTTGGATGAATAAGTCGCCCTTAAATACTCAGATTGGCCAAAGGTGTAGCGTTTTATTCTCTGCACTTTCTTTGCTTTTTATTTTCATCTATTTTTCATTTGTAAAACATGGACTTGCTGTTGGATTTAGACAGGACAAACCGTTAAAACCATAGTTAACCCAACCTCAGATAAAACAAATATTTTCATACCCCTCAAAACATTTATTTTTTATTAATTCATTATTTTTAATCATTTGAACATAACTTCATATTATATAAATTGCAGAGAGAATAGCAGTTTGAATAACCCTAATTTTGGATAAGCATAAATATGATTGCATGAATTATAACCAACTGCTTATGAGTGATGACAACCTCACAAACAAAATCAAATACAGTAGGAAAAAATATTTTGGTGCTGACCTTGATGACACGTGGAACAAATCTGATAAATCATAGCATACTGCAATGTAAATTATAAATTACATGCAACACAACTGAAATGCATGATAAATATAATGACTGGTGTTTTGCAATGTACCATGGGCCATTTGGCCCTATGTGCTGTACAGGCGTATGCATACTCTGCTGACCTGTGGTCTAAAGTTGTTCCACTACAAGGTGTTTGCATATCACACCACCCGTGAGTAAAAAGTGTTAAAAATGATATAAACTCAAAACATAAATGTATAAATCCAAGTCTAAATTCAAGTTCAACGACATTATTTGATCCATGTCTGCAGCTTTTGCCGTTCTCCAGTGTTTTATATCGAGCTGAGCGCAAAAGCTAAACATTAAATACACTATGGATGGAGTGAAAACACCCAGCGTGAAACATCCGCTCTGAAACCTTGACATGGTGACAAGGAAATGCCTCGCTCCTAACAGCTCTATTTATTGAATTGTAGCGAATATTCCTGGCAGCAGGACTTTAACCAAACCCAGACCGGAGCTCACATCTGCACCCAATCAGCACAGGAGAAAACCCCTCTGTTCCATTTATTCACAAAGCTCCAGCACTGGGAAACAGAATGTTTATTTGAAGTAATACTTTACTCTGAACTACTGGATGGCAATACGTTAGCATTTTCATTACTGCATGCATAATCTGTTCTGGAGAGTAATGAATAACCCCGACCCCCCACCCCCACCTCTTTTTGCTACAATAACCGGAAAAATGATATGAATGTAAAATATATATATACACTGCCACTTTTTTTCTTCTGTTTTGCTCCAGTTTACTTGTGCATATCTCATTCACGTTGTTCACTATGACCTGGAACTGCTCTAAAAGCTCTGATCTTGTGTGATGTCAGCATGTGCTACACATTTGTTCTATTCCATGCTGTCTTTTTTGACAATTTATTCAAACCATAATCTTCATAAATCTGTGATTCATGGTGCGTGTGCGGTAACAAAACGTGGGAGCAGTTTCTTAAACCACTGAAACAATTCCAGGGAAGGGAGTATAATATATAGTGATGCATGTAAAATACAAAGAATATCACACACTTTTCATAACAAAACTTCATTTTTATTGACCTTTTCTTTCAAATGATTTAAACACTACAGAACAAAGCACTTTTATTTTATCACTTTTCTTGCCTATAGTGCTTCTTTGGCAGACAGGCCTGATGTCCAGCTTTGCAATAAGCACAGTTTCTGAGCCGTGATGGAGGTCGTACAAGGCAGTAATGCAGCATAAAGAGGCATAAATTATACAGTAAACACAAACCCATGCACGCATGTTGCAGATGTGCACCACAGTAAAATAATGTATATGCAGAATATGCACAAAGGGCTACACACAAACACACACACAATGATAAACACACATACAGTACATGCACCTTCAATAAGCCTTTGCATAACTAGCATGCAGCTCTGCTCTTACGGCTTCTTAAGAAAGTAATTACAAAGAGCATATAAAGTAAGTGTGGGTGACTGAATGAAACACACACACACACACACACACACACACACACACACACACACACACACACACACACACAAACACACACACAATTATAAGTGGTCCTTTATTGTGTTGTTTTTTTATTCGCTTGGGAGACAGAATCAAATCTTAGTTTTGAAATACTGAGCTTCAGTTTTCATATCTCAGGTGAACAAAAAAAACATATAGTAGAGTTTTATGCATCAATACTCTATGTCATTGTTTATCAATAATATAAAAACTTCCTGATTTTAAAGGTAACATTTTCTACCAGAACATCCTCCTAATATTTAAATGTTCTCTTTTTTCTATTGTTCATAATCAAAGCATTAATTGCTGAATATGACTATTTTTTTAAATATAAATACATAACAATGAAAGCAAAAACTATGTGACAAAAATGTTCTCTGCTTCCTTCTATAACTGTCCCACCTCTTCTCTTTCCCATTCACAGGTCATCACAGTCAGTTAATAAATGTTGCCTTAAGTCTGCAGTACACTGCGTTGAGTTACTATTAAAAAGAGTGTTGTGCTGTGTGCCTGGAGATTTAACCTGCTCTCTTTTCAGACAAATTCATTGTAAAACTAAAATTAAGCCAATACAAAGTGGTTACGGCTTGCCAGAACTGTGCTGCATGAATGTTTAATTTATGCTGGTATCATACCTCTATAGATTGCAATGTCGGTCTGTTGCTCCATCACATTGGTCCAGATTAAAATAATATAATTATATAACATTCATGATCCCAGAGAAAGAATTCTGTGGTAGATATACTATTTGGTCATATTTCTGCAATATATAATATTACTAATCATTCAGTAAAAAATACCTATATATTTATGGTTTTGAATGAAATTATGTTGGGGGTGATGTGATATTTGAATTAGATATTCATGTTCCCTTTAGGATGGTGTTTTTGACCAGATTTCAGCAAAACCAATTAATTCCCAATCAGCCTCAGTGCTATTATTATTAGTGTTATTTGTTTGCTTTCATCAGTATTTATATACTGTATATTTTCACTCCAACCCAACTGGTTGAGGCAGTCGCCCACCCTGATTCTGGTTCAGCTTGAGGTTTCTGCCTCTTCAAAGGAAGTTTTTCCTCACCACTACTACAACTGAAGAGAAGGTCTAGCATTTGTTACCATGCATGTCATAACATGCTAGCATATTAACCTTATGGTGAATGTAGCACACATTATACCTGCAATCATTTGCATTTAGTAGCCTTACAAGGTAGCTGGTATGGCAACAGACACATTTCAGAGGCTCCATCCTTTAGGGGACATGATCAAGCTGTTGTTGACCACGAAGGCCAAACTAAAATACAATGGTCTACCTTACAGAGGATTTATCGTTTGAATCACCACCTGTGCCTACCCCTCCTTTTTGTACAACAAAGTGCTACTATACTGTCTTAACTTCATGTAACCTTTGAAAAAAACATGTTTCAAGGCCTGTTGTAGTTTTTTAACAATCGTACCGTTATCTAGTCAACTGAGCTTACTTCTATTTACATTTGTCTATGCTTTTTGTTGACATTATTTTCACCACTGGCACAAACTGGATCTTGAGTTAGGGTGGGTCATCCAATGGAGCCTTTTCTGTTCAGAAAAATTAGGCTGCATTTCTCGGCTTCATTCAAAACTACGCAAACATTCTTCAAATGCAGCCTCTGGATCCAGCCTCTGAATCAGGACACAGCATTTTAGTCTCGCTGACAATGAAGTCCAATTGAATCTAAAGTCACCAAACTGTTATGACAAAGTTAAATCTCATTTGGTTATGTTTTTAAAATGCTGTCCTCCAAGCAGCTGAGCTGGCACACCTCTGAGAGGATTTTGACACATACTAAGAATCGCTGATGATTCCAAGATAAAGCAATGTGATCTCAGACTATATTGGAATATATCTCTTCAGGCTACTTTGTAGGTAAAAGCCAATTCATCTGCACTTCTTGTCACACGGCCCTCTCTCTGCCAAGAAATCCCTCACACTCTGCTCACCATCTGAGGATCGTCACTCTCTCCTTCCCTCGTCCTCTGTCCTTTATTCATCCCCCCCCCACCCCCCTCCTTTCTTCACCTCTCCTACCCCTGCCGTCTTTCATTTAAATATTTCATCCAGTTGTCTTGCGGCTTCTGTGGCTTGCCAAGTGTCATCTAGATCCCAGAGCCCGACACTAAAGTGGAGCACGGAAGTCATTTTTAGAGGCGTGTGTGAGAAAGAGAGAGACAGAAAGAGAAAAAGGGAACGGGGTGGGATGAGGAGGAGGAGCAGCTTGGACGGGGTCTGAGACGTCGGGTGGTGATAAGACGTGAAAAGGTGGAGAAGACATGGGAGTGATAACTAATGTACTTCCTGTGTACTTCCTCTTCTTCCCTGTCAACCCCTCCTGCTGCCAACAAACCCCTTTCACCCTCAGCCTAACAGATAGACCTGATGTGTGTGTGTGCATGTGTGTGTGTGTTTGTGTGTGCATCGGTGTGTGTGATTCTTGGATGATCTGACGTGTGATGTAAAGGGGTTGGTCTGTGTGTGAATGTGAAGATGTACATTTATGTATCTGTCGGACAAACTGATGGCTGATGTGAGGAGGTGTGTGTGTGTGTGTGTGTGTGTGTGTGTGTGTGTGTGTGTGTGTGTGTGTGTGTGAGAGAGAGAGAGAGAAAGAGAGAGACTAACTGATGGTTAATGTGAAAGTGAAGTAGTGAAGAATGACATGGACAGATGAAAAAGCGAGGAAGGGGAGATGACTGAAGCTTCTACTTAGCAAAGAGTGATGTGTTCACTCCTTTTAACAGATGACTGTGTTTCTTTGCACCTAAGTGCGTGTGTGTGTGTGTGTGTGTGTGTGTGTGTGTGCAGATGTTCTCTCATACCCAGGTAGTTTATTCGTTGGGGTGGAGTCCTGGTGGATCCGAATCTCACAAATCTCTGCACCAACCTGCAAAACAAAGAATAAGAAAGAGAGAGGACAAGAGATGAGATGTTACCAATCTGAGTTGTCCTTTTGTCCTCGTGGTAACACCGACTCTTGTTGTAGTTTAGAGCGTAGCTGTGAAAACACAATGACAAACACGCTTTGGCTTTTAACACATTTCTCCCTGTGCTGTCAAGAAGCCCCCACCACACCCCCTGACATGCACCTCCCACTACAACAGCATAAACCACAGTATAATACGTTATGAGAGGTAAAATCACATTGATTGTGCATCCTTATATTCCTGCAGAGAGGATTGCCTCATAAATGAAAGTCATGCTTCTGTCGCAACTATGTAGCTGGTCGGGTTGAGATCACTGTACTTTATATATAAAGCATGGCGAGAAAGAGAGAGAGAGGGGTTTATTGGATAAAAGACATAACCATGGTATCCACATGGTCACAGTAACTAATACAATAACTTATTTATACGACTAGTATGATTTAACATGACATATGGCATATTTCACATTAGTAATAAGGAGCTATGACTGTCTTTTTCATTTGCTCTGTAAAATTGTTTATTAGGGGAGAAGAAAATATAATTGACGAAACCACATCTCAAGAAGTTGTCAGCCGGCATGTTTAGCCCATATGTTGTATTCAGTGTTTGCACACATTAATCTAATGGTTCTGAGTCAAATTGCCCCAAGATACAATTGATCAAAACAAAAATAAAAGTTATATGTCAGTGCTTAGTAGGCTATATCTTCTTTATTTCTCTTTTATAATAGTAGCTCATTCAATACAGAATTTTGTTTCTTAACAGTAATATTTTATATTTATATTATATATAATGAAGTTGTCATTCGTATTTTATATGGTATCTGTTAATAGTTCCTTGACAATCGATCACATCCCTGGGTAAAATACACAAAGGAACTATTAAGCATCTGTATATTTATCTAGAGGATGCTCAGTTCCAACTTCATGTTCACCAGCATAGATACTTTGCAAATATTCCATTTAAGGGGCTCAAAATATGACAAGAAAACCCTCCACATTCATCATCATGGTTTCAGTCTTCAACCGTCCAGTGTTGGTGACTCTGTGTCCACTGGTTGTCTCCTGTCTACACCTCAAGGTTGGACATGTTGTTCACTATAAGTCTTTTCTGCTCATCACAGTTGTGAAGAGTGATTATCTATCTGGGTTATCTGAGTTCCTGTAGCCTTTCTCTGAGCTGGTTTTGCACCATTCTGGGTAAAAGCTCTGGAGACTGTGGTGTGTGAAAATCCAAGGAGATACGTCTCAGAAATACTGAAACCATCTGGCCACCAACAGTCATCATGATTTTCTGCATTGCTGATTGCAAGAACAGCATGAATAAGCAGGTGTACAGATGTTCCTAATAAGTTGCTTCAACATTGAATCTTGTACATCTAAATGCAGTGAAAAACTAATATATACTGGTATAATCACTTCACACACGCCCGCACACACACACACACACACACACACATTAACTGATCCTTGTGTTTCTGTTTATAAAAGGTTTCTGTTCTGCTTGCCAGGGTGCTCACTGACCCCCCACATGTGTATTTGACCTTTCAACTCTGCGCTTCCCCCTCAAGGGAAGAGACCGGCTCTGTGATGCACCTTTGAACATCCAAACACACACACGCTTAAAATCATACACGCACACATATACTGATCCATCCTTTGAGTGTGTGGATTTAGTCTTGCAGGGCCAACTCTGGTCAGGCTTGCGGTCATCCACGGTAACAGATAAAAGGATATATCACTTTCTCAATCCTTAAAACCACAAGTGTGGGCTATTGGACACACACACACACACACACACACACAAATAAATACATACAGATACACACCCGGCACACTGAGTCCCTGAGTCCCCAGCTTAGCACTTGATCCTCTCTCTGGGAGGTTGACACTACAGAGGGAAAGCCCTCACAAACTCTGTTGGATTACACACACACACACACACACACACACACACACACACAGACTATTCGATGTCCAAAACTTCAGATGTCTGTTGATGGTGATCTGCTGGTCAGCATCTGTTCACTGTTGAGGACGCTGCTTCCTATTTCCTCAACCATCAGTCATCACTAGTGCTGATGAAAATCCACATCTCAGTGTTTGAGGTGCGGGAGGTGGGGTGGGGGGGTTCGCATCGAGAATATCATGCCAGTAAACAATCCTCTGTGTCACTGAATATCCTAAAGCTAGGACTACTCCCTCTCTGCAGAAGTGGAAAATCATTTGAGCATATTGACCTCTCCTCTCGCCTCCCCCGAGGTAAGGCAGATTGCCGGCCGTTTCGGCCCGGCAGTGAGGCACTAATTCAGACAGGCATGGAGCAGACGTGGCTCCAACACGAATGTCAAGTCAGCTAGCATCTTCACAGGGCCCAGGGGCACCTGTGGCCAGTGCACCCCAGGGTGTCCACATTTAATACAGTATCCTATTTACTGTGCATGCATGGCTTATGGATGTTGGTTGAACGTGAGGTCAACACGAGTTTACATTAGGACAAGGGGGGCGGGGGGTGCTTGGAACGCTAATGCTTATGTAAAATGAAAGATGTTTCTCTTGAGGCTGTAGAGAATGTGAGATAGGTGGGATTTTATTACATACTATTAATTCCAACTCATCCCTACTGTTAATAGGAAAAACCAAACACCAAGTGACTTAGGGAGGTGCTGGTCCATTGTGAGCCACCAGAAGAGCTCACTTCTCCAAGTCTTCAGAACTTTACTGGAGGGATGAACTACAACAGATAGTCCTTCATTTCATCATATCATTTTGACACCTTTCAGTGTGTTTATTTTTTTTTAAATCATAATATGGATTTTTTTTCTTTGATCTATTGATTTTTCTATACCGAAAAAATCAATAGATCAAATGGTCATGATGGCCATATAAAGAAGACCATCCATTGCAGCTGTCCTGTAATAAACCTGTCCAATCATTTCATTTGTTTCTATCTGCACATTCTGTTTGTGAACTCATTGCATGTGGCAGCTTTCCACAAGGTAAGGCAGATACAGTATGGTATATTGCTATAACGCTTGCAGGTTTGTCACTCAAGGGTATCAGAATATAAAATAAAATTTAAAAAATTCCAGTTTGAGCTACTGTGTAACTTCCTACAGCACCTTACATTCCTGAACAAAGCACACAAATAATGACAGAAGAAGAAATGACCAAGGTCACAAAGAGGTTGGATTAAGCAAGAGGTCAAACTAGAGTAAAGTTGTATAAGGTTTTTCAATAATAGCAACAACTGAGCGAGTTGTGGGCCTTGGAAGGTGATGTCATGGCTCCTGTATTTTGTTTAGTTTTGTGGGGAACTTACTAATTCACCAGCATAGCTAGCTAATTACAGTTTGTGGTTAAATTATGCAGTAGCTTGAACTTGACTAAGTAACTTATGAGTAAAAGCAAGTTCAAATTTTAAATACATAGTATATGAACAACAATACACACACACATATAGACTCAACTTCTCTACTTTTATGTATTATGTTGTATTTTATTGTGTTCAAGAAAATAAACATTTAAACATTGTCATACCAAATTTGGTTGTCATTATTGGTACAACATGTAAATACAGTATTGATGACCTGAGTGGAAAGAAAAACATCTGACATGTTCAAGATTTGATTTGTACGGATTGTCCTGAATAATGAATAAATAAATAAATACATACATATATATTTTGTATTAGTGTCTATGCCCTCCTGGAAGAAGAAGAAAAAAAAAGAAAAAGAACATCTGCTCCTTGGACAGCCGCAGACTGACCTCCCCGTCCTCTGCCTCCACTTCCTCAGACCCTGCTGGTTGCCCTCCCTCTCACACTATCTTCTCTGCTTTGCACTCAACCCAGGTCCTGTCCTCTTTGATCAGATGATGAACTTGCCTCTGAAGTCTTCTCATAACAAAAGCAATGTCCTCATTATGGACACTTTAACATGCTAAACAAAATATGATAGTGTATCATGAGCCAAAATGCACATCTGTCAATTAGCCACTTTTATGACATGATAGAATGTTTGTCATTCGCTATTCTGTTGGCATTTTTTCTTCTTCTTCTTTCAGTTGAATAGTTTAATTACTCTGAACAAGTCAACATTCACTTTTTGGTATTAAATGAAAACCACAATCTTTGATCAGCCTTAATCATGTGCTTTGAATTCCTTAAACGACACCATTATGTTGCTAATTGTGCTTTAGCTGACCTGGAGCTGATTAAGTTGTTGGTACAACATTTTGCAGATGCTTTCTATATGAAAATTTCACAGATTCATTCAATTATTTCCTCTTGATGAGAAACTGAATCCCACAAAATGTGTTGCCTATAGATGCATTTGAGCTGCTGAAAGTAGGTCCTGAACTCCAACCATAAATATTTGTAACCATCCACTAATACAAGAACAAAAACCTAAACCTCACAAATATAAAAAGCCACAGACCCCCACAACATACACACACATATAAACACTCTTTTTTTTTGGTCTTGCTGAAGCTGGTTAACATAGAAGCAGATGCATTCTGCATGCATGCAAAATCCCACAGAGGCCAAACATGTGCTCATTTTCCCGCTCTCTTCCTCTGCTTCACTCTCTCTTTATCTTTCTACCATGGTTATATTCATCTGTCTCTCCTTCCATTTAGCAGGTATCTAATTCTGGGCAGTGGTGAGGTGGAAGTGGGTGAGGAGTGATCGTGGCTTTGGCACATCAGCAGGGGGAATGTCACACTAAGATAAGCCCCAGGTGAAGCTCAAGTAGCTTTGGGCTGATGTGACGAGTATCGGACTGTGATTTGTATCCATTTGAGCTCTTAGTGTGGAGTGGCTCCCACACACTCACTATACATTCTGAAACATGTCACATTTGACTCCAGAGTGTTCCTGTGACCTAGTGGCATGTTTACAGCCAGTACTAATTCCGTATCATGGTGAAGCTAAGCTTATGCAGGGCTGTTAAAGTTTCACCTGATCCATCAGACCCAATGTATTGTAGCATTACATTATTGAGATACCTGACCAATCCCCACTGTTTTCTTTCTTCTCACTAGCACACTCTCTTTTTCCTTCTCTGTGTCGTGCATTGCATGCAACTAAGCACTATATATGCGATGGCCAGTGGGAATCATTAGATCCAAAAGTGAAAGAGGTGATGACAAAAAGCTAACAACTGAAAAGAAACCAGAGGCGAATGGTTTTAATCCAAACTGCCAGCTTTAAACAACCACCACAGTTTATAGCCCTACTAGTTGAACTTTGGCCCGCTGTGGTTCCTTTAACGTTCACGAGTAAAAAAAATAAAAATAATTTTTGGTTTATCGTCGGCTGTAATGTGATAACAATGCTAATTTTTGTTAAGCGCCCAACCCATAGTATGAATCTGTTGCTGGAAAAGAGAAAAATCACAGTCACAAGCTAAACTATCTCAGCTACCAGTTACCTCTTGAATGGCCCCGATATGTCACTGTTTGAGCATGCATATAATTTATAGCCAAATACAGTGTTGGGACACCCCATTGGTTCACCTGTTAGAGTACTACATTCCATAGTTTTGACCTAAACACAGTGGCCATGGGTTCAAATCCGACATACAGTGCTTTGCTGCATGTCATCCCCTCTCTCTGTCCCTGACTTTCCTGTTTATGGCTCACTGCCACTGTCACAATGAAGACACCACAAATAACTAACCCTAACCTTTTGAGGGTTTCTGTCGCAATATTTAATTGATGTAAGTTAAATGTTGATGTAAGAATAAAGTATATATATGTTGATGTATAATGTTGATGTAAGAATAAAGCAAGTATATTTGTTCTTTACTATACACTTGAAAAATATGCCTTTTAGGTACATTTTTAACAAATAAAGTGGGTGAAAATAACTTGTGATGAATTGGGATTACCTATGGATACTCATTGCTACAATTCGATTTAACATTGTAATCAATTGACAGCCCTAAGACTGCTGTATTTTTCAGATGCTTTAAATGCTTTTATAAAAGTCAGGTCACTTTAACAATGGTCAGTCAAAATTTGAGAAATTAGTAAATATGACCACAAGCATGTTGATAATGCCTAAAGAGCAATTAATAGTTTTGTGATAAAAGATCAAAGTCATGGTGAAATAAAACATTGCAGTGATGAAGAGAGAATGATGATGAAATTCAATGCTATTACACTATCACTGTGATGTCTGTAGTAGTAGTAGATATTATGTTCCCACTAATATTGCCTGTAGGTAAATATGTTTTAAAGCCAGAAATGCCAATAAGACTAAAGCATACACACACCCATGTGTCACTTCTGATTTAAAAAAAAAAAGATTTTAATACTTTTCATTCCCTCGCTGTTTTCTCTTTTGCGTCATCCCTTTTTCATTTGCTTGTAATGATGCTCTCTCTCCCTCTCTCCCCCTGTCTCTCTACTGTCTTTCTATCTTCCTGAAAGTGATTGGTGTGCCTAAAAGAGGAGGGAGGGATGGTAGGGAGAGGCCCCATCATCCTCACGCTGAACATAATTAATAAAAGCAGCCCGTTCCAATTTAAGAGGCTGATTAATGCAACAGATACATCACAGCATGGAGTGGACCGTCTCTCTATCTCTCCTTCTCTCTTCATGAAAGGATAGAGACAGAGCATGGTGTTATTAGGTTATGACAGAATGTGCTTATAATAAATCTCCACAGACATATTTTATTCATTTATTTAATTATTTTTTGATTAACAAGTCTTACAGTTGCAATTACAAAATCACCGAGAGCTAGTTCAGATGTTGTATTTATGCTGATGATGCACTCATTTGCGCCCAAGCTGCAAACCTTGTAGAAGCCGGTAACAAATATCAAATCTGCTTTCAAATGAAATGAATGCAAACTAAACCTTAAGTTGTGTTACTACAGGAAGGACTGATGCCTAAATATCTTTTTCTTTTTTTTTCACCATTGCCAGGATGATGCCAGGAACCAAAGACTATAATGAAATGTTAAACTGGGTGTTAACTATCTGGCACAAGTTAGTGTTGATATTTTGTTTCTCATAATTTAAGAGTGATTCTACTTTTAGAGCCTGTGTGGCTAATGCCTGATTTAGCTTTACCACAGAGCTCCATTGTTTTCCAAGAGACTATCCCTACACTGGATCACAACTTCCTTCATTGGAATAAATATTAGTGCAACATTTTATTTTGAATCAGTCCCACATGCATCACTGTGGAATCCGTCAGAAAATAGACCCAACAAACCCACTAATTACTTTAGTTGGAGTAGTACTTTTGCCAAAAATGACAGTATTATTTTGCTTTCTGCTGCTCTTTGCAATCTAAATTAAAATATATACATTAGACCCTCCAGAAAAAGGGAGAGAAATTAGAGTAAAAATAAGTAAAAAAAAAAAAGAGTAGAAAAGTTCCAAAGATAGCTGGGAGATCTTTACAATAAGAAAAAAAATATGCTTCATTCTTCCATCTGAATGTGGAAGGAGGCTGACATGTTTCCTTGTTTGTGATTTGCATCCTCACCTACATCTATTACCTCTACTGCTGTTACAGCCACTGGACCATGAATAATAACAGCAAAGACAAGAAATGAAGAGTGTTGTGTCCTAATTTTGCCTCCACACTTTGAATCGGTGCTGTAAAAGGTTCTGGATGTTTCAGTCACAGCCTGTGTAAGTTAATAAAGACTGATCCTTGTTTTCTTTCAGGGTAGTGCTTCAAATAAATAACATGAAGAAAAACAGGTAACTGGTCTTTTTTTTTATTTAAAGAGGAACTCCCCGGGGCTCTGAGAGGAGCCCTGGTGGTCCCTTAACTTGACTTTAAGAAACCGCTATTTTCGAGCAGTGTAACCAATGAAGTACAGTAATGGAGTGTAGTGGCCTGAAGTGTAGCTATGAAATCTTCCCTAATGACTCTAGCACATGTGTGTCTGGCTTTCAGCCCTCTCATTAACGTCACTGGACACTGTATACGCTGTTGCTGTGCATGTGTGTGTGTGTGTGTGTGTGTGTGTGTGTGTGTGTGTGTGAGCGAGGGAGAGAGAGAGAGAGTGTTTGCCAATATAGCGAGGCTTAGAGTGCTTCGGTGATCTCATCTCAAGTTTGCTCACCCTGTGGCTGTGTGTACGTGTCCATATCTGTGTTTACGCATGTACACACCTACAGACTACTTGTAGAGGGGTGTCGTTTATGAACAGGTGAGGTACTGTATGTATTTCACACCTCACCTGTCCAGCACCTGGACAGATGCTGACGTGTTACAATTTTATTTATTTTTTTAATGTAAGTAGTTTCCTATTTCCTCATTTTTCACTCAGGAGTAAATGTTTAGTAAATATTTCTATCTCTCCTTCTTTTTTTTTGTTCCGGTTACAGATGTTGCAGCTCTAGTTTATGAATAAGCAAGACCTGTGTGTGTGTGTGTGTGTGTGTGTGTGTGTGTGTGTGTGTGTGTGTGTATGTGTGTGTGGTAAACAGGGTGGTTTGCTCTCTAGAAGAAGGAATTTCCCCCAGCAGTCCCCATCAGTAATAGTGCCTGTAATGAGCTGCAGCTGTCAGCGTGGTTTCCGCACACATACATGCACACACACACACACACACACATGCACACACACACACAGAGTAAGAAGGAAGCAGTGACTCACTCAGCAGTGCGCCATCACACTGTACACTGATAAACAGTATAACTCATCAGACTTGCATCAGACATTAGACACAAACATTTCCTCAGAAATACCTACTCCTTCTAAAAATACCCGCGTCTGTGAATTTACTCAGTTTACGAGTTGCACCATCGAAAACACACTGATTTTCACTTAAAGTATAAAGAAAAATACATTCTTAGACTCCTTCTCGTGACTGTTGAGGTTTATTAAAAATGGCCGAGGAATTGTCTTACAGTATTAACTTACTAAAACCCACCAAATTTGTGGGTTAGGGTTTGATAAAATGTTGTCTTTGATCCCTGATCATCCATTACTTGACGTAAACATCTGTTCATCCAGTCACATTGCACGTTAAGCAAGACCTTGTTCTTGTTAACTCGTGAGTCATAGCAACCTCGAGGATCACAAATCTGTGTTTGGGATCAGCTAAAACTTTATTTTCCAAACATGCATTTCTGCCACGTCCTCTACCTCGGCATCTAATGATCCTGATGGAGGAAGTTAAAGGTGCTATATGTGACATTTCACTGCATCTTTAATGTTATGTTTGTGCTTGTGGAGATCTCAAAAAAGGCTCAAACAGATCAACAAACATACTTTACATTGTATCATCAGCTAGATATTTTAAGACGTTTGTCAATATGTATTGCTGATGAAGAAAAAAATGAAGAAGAATGGAATATTTTAAACTGATGAGCATCTGCTACAGAAAATGACATGTTATGTTTGGGTCACAGGCACACAACTGCAGACAGAGTATTTTGTATTTGTAATTGTGTTGACTGACTCTTTTTGTGCAGCTAAATGATGCGTACATAACCCATGTAACATAAACATTTCTCTATTGAACACAATAATGGCACAGTGATTTGTCACCTTCATCAATTTGTATCAGAAGGATGGGTGATTACTGCCTCAATCACTTTCTGTATATTGGGTTTTAACGAGGTCAGAAGTTTTTTTTTTTGTTTTTTTTAATTAGTGCCATTAGTATTGTTGCACATATAGCTGTGGAGACTGTAGAATCCAAAATAATGAGGAAATAAAGTCATTTTTGCTGGAAAAAACAAAACATTTGCACATTTGAGGTTTCCAAATGTCTAGACCTGACATTTTATTTTGAAATACTGATTTCAGGATTTTAACAAAATTAATATGATAATAAAAGCAAGCTTGAGTGTAAATATTTGAGACTAATCGTATTTTCTTTTTTTCTTTTTACATCTTAATTGTGATTTAGTTGTATTGGTGTTTTTCTACACACTAATACCATATAGCTACTGAGTCAGGCTGCGAAGCATCTGCCAGGATGATTCGCCATCCCCACAAGTTCCCAACAAGTCCCTCCTCTGATTTAATGTCCACTACCCCAAAAGAACAAAAATCACAACTCACCAAATAAAGAGAAAAATAATAAAAGCAGCAGCCGGTCCCAGCTTTTGTGCTTTGACTGGTCCGGCCCTCTGTGACCTCTGCCAATTTTTATCTCATTTCACTCTAACTTTGTAGATCAGACTTTAATTTTGAAGCACAGGCCACGGGACAGTGATGAATAGGCTACATCAAGGAGGGCTTAAATTACCCCTCTCCCTGGTGGCAACACTGACCGCAAGGAGAGATTTGTGTGTGTGTGTACGTGTGTGTGCGTGTGTGTGTGTGTGCGTGTGCGTGTGTATGTGTGTGTGTTGCATATGTGTGTGCATGTGTGGTGACCTAGTAACAGCAGACAGAGAAAGAAAGAAAGAGGGCTGGTCAGCACTTGCCCTCTCAACCCTGCTAGCTCCGCAGCACACCCAACGAGGCAGGAGGGAGGGAGGACACTGGGGAGGGAGGGATAGATAGAGAGAGAAGAGAGAGAGAGCACCCACTCCATCTTTTTCAGCTTTTCATGTCAATGCTCATCTTGTTTTTGGTGGGAGTTTGAAACTTTTAAGGTTATTTAAGGAGAGTCTAACCCTGGCCTCCTTTTTGTATTCTCTCTTCATGCAAATAGGTGCCTTTACTCTTTTTTTTGGTTTGGCTTTGGAGGTCATTCAGATATCGACAAAAACCTTAACACTACATAATAAAACAGTCTGTCTCAAATTGAGGTGGGCTACGTAGGAGGGTTTGGCCAACAGCCACGGGCACGGCCTAAGGCTGAGATGAGGAAAATCAAAAACAGGGTAAGAAAAAAAAAGTAGATTTTTGAGAGAGAGAGAGAGAAAAAAAACGAAATATGTCAAACTAAAAGAGGTGTTTGGAGGACGTTTGTGAGCTTCTCCCATTAGTCTAACAGAGAAATTATTTCATTTTTTCCCATTACAAATCTACTTTTTATGACATCTTGATTCTTGTTCTCCTAGAATTTAAAGCAGCTATGATTTTAAGGGCATGTGTGAGTGTTTAAGGGATTTTATTTGTATTTACAGTAAGAAGAATATCATTAAGGGGAGCTTCCACTTAACTATACATACAGGCTAATTGGTGAAGTACACACTTTGATCACCTTTCGTGTATCTATCAGTCAGTGTCCCACTATCCCAAAGATCCAGTGGCTGTGCCATAGTTTAGTGTTTAGGGGACATGTGCTGTCGTATATTACACTATTTCCTCCGTTTTTCATTTTCCTGCGGTTTTCCAAGCTGCTCTGCCAACTGTCCCTCCCTCTGGCTCTTTATCCACTCTACTAGAAACCAGTGTGCCGTGAAGCCGGTGCGCCACTCCGCCTCTCCACGCCAAAGTGATCATCATAGAAGAGGAGGAAGAAGGAGAAGAAAGAGAAAAGGTCGAAAAAAAAAGCGAGTAAATCACGGATGGTGAAGAGTGGTGGAGCTCAGAGATAAATCACAGGAGTTGTGCTCTAAACCTCTCTGCCTGTTTCTGCACAACCGAACGCATCTATTTGCGTTTTGAGAAGGGGGTAAGGGGCGGGGGGCGTTAATTCACTAAAGCCTAATCTGGACTGTGACAAAGTCTCAGCAGACAGATATGGCACTGGAACTTTAAAACTCGCATTTACTGATTATACTCCTCGGAAGAAAGTGTGTGAATGAAACCTAAAAGGATATATATTTTTCCGGTGGTACACTCATGATAAAGTCTATACACTGTCTCAAAAAAGCATTACATTTTCTCGTGTGTGTGTGTGTGTGTGTGTGTTTGCTTAGATGGAGTCTCTATATACTCTCGGTGGATTTCGGCTTTACTTTGTTGTTCGTCACTATACAACAACGTTAATATTAAATGACTGGATCAAATGTGGACTCACTCCCTCTAGAGTGAGTGCCAAAACGCGTGCCACGCCGTGCGACCGCGAGGAGGCTTTTTGGGACTCGTGCGTAAAGCCAGCAGCTGCAGGGGGCAGAGGCGAGGACCCGATTCCTTCACTATATAGCCCCCGTTTACCACACACACACACACACACACACACACACACACACACACACACACACACACACACACACGGGAATACACCGCATAAATTACTGGCCTATGAGTAAAACAGAAGTTTCAAGCATGCACGCGCGCACGTGACACAACGTGATAATGTCATCTTGCAAAGCCTATACTAGTCTGGGCCAAAATGTGTGCGCCTGCTCATAGTTATAGCGCATTACAAGAGGTCTTTTTTAATTGTTGGTTGAAACAATATTAAAATTGTCCCTACTTCTCTCATTCTGAGTCTCACACACTCAAACATGAGTCATGCAAGAGGCTGTCATCGTGTTCCAGTACGAGTCCGCCTTTACAGAGTGAAGTCAACATGTCACCGAAGATTTATTTCGCTGTGATCCATATTGTTTTCAGAGAGCAGAAGTCAATCTGCTCAAACTATCACTGCGACTTGAACATTAAACCAAAGGCGTCAGTGTTAAATTACCTTGGTTTTAATACAAGTGATTGGATAAAAACGCACGAGTGTGATATGTAGTGTGATAATTGTCCTATAGGCCCACTGGCAATTAACAATATAATTTGCTATGTTATTTATTTGGCGATGCTGTATAGTTTTCTTTTTATGTAAGGCGCAAGCAGGACAAAAATAAATGGGCGGTGATTTGCTCGTGTATATTATACATATTAAAAAAGACGAGGTCAGTATTCTCACCAAAATTCCCTTAACATAAGTTAGAAAGTTTTTTTCTCGCCATAGTCATGAAGTGAGAATTATATAGGCTAATTGACAGTGGAGTCATATGGAGTAAACTGCATCATCAAATGCCTCGTGTCACCCAAACGACAAAATTCGATTCCAAATAGTTTGACACGTGAAAGTAGATTTTTTTTCTTTTTCCTTTTTCATTTAATGAACCACAGCTTTACCTGCCATGAAATACAGCTTCCTGAATTACTTTTTTTGGAACAGTTCTGAGTTTTCTCTCAGTGCCTTAAACACGACGCAGCTTTAAATCCATCGTTTTCACAGTACTTTTCGTGTTTTGGAAAGTTTTATGGGTATGATTTTAATACAGTGACTCAGATGAATGAGCAGAGTGACTCTTTCTGTCTATTTCTCTGCCTGTCTCTCACATGCACACACGCGCACACGCACACACAAACATACCACACGTAGCCTACTGTAATTGCACATTTGAATTAACTTTAGTCGCTTTTTTCGAACGGAATATTTTTCCAGGTCGAAACGAACATTATCACCTTGTTTCTGTTTCGTTAAGACACCGACTTTTTTTAAAACGAACGACACACACACACACACACACACACACACACACACACACACACACACACACACACACACACACACACACACACACACACATACTCTCTCTCTCTCTCTCTCTCTCTACACACACACACAGTCGTGCGCGCGCACGCGGGCGCAATAAAGCATATGGTGAAGTGATAATTTAAATTGGAGAATAAAAGTCACATAACTGATTTAACCACAGTAGACTGGCTAAAATCTTTTACTGGCACTTCATAAATGATACTTGTACATGAGTCTCAGCAGTACTTTAATGTACTGATTGTATCTGAAACGTCAGTGGCTGAAGAGAACTTCCATTAATGTCAAGTTAAATGCGAAAATGTGGCCAAAAACGGGGTGCACGCACACAGCAGAGTTAGTTTTTCAACCTGAAGTCAGTTCACCCTCAGAGTTGTCCAAATCTCTGAGACCTAAATACAGTGGAACCGGTCTTAGGCTTTAGATGAAGAGAATCCAAACAAGACGAGAAAGATCTTTTTTGGGGGGTAAAACATTTTTGTTTCAAGTTCAGGAGTTTGGTAACTGTTGGCAACACCTTAACACACCCCCACCCCGCCGCACATGCACACTAAGATACATAAAACCCACTGTGTCTTTTGAAGTGGGCGTAGTGGGTCGTGTGTCTATATCCCCACAATGAATGGTTCAGACACAAGGTGCCAAAATCACAACGGCGTTTAATTCTCAGAGGAGAGCAGAGAAAATCTCATATCTGTAAATAATAATTAAAAACAAAACAAAGCAAAACAACAACAACAACAACAAATATAACATTAAATAATTTCATCAAACTGAGATTATTTTTTCAAATAGGCTAGATTTGAGTGTGGCGGGGTTTAGACTGTAGACATATTAAACTCTAAACTAGACCCACTTTAATCTGTACTTGGAGGCTGGGAAGCGACCTCATCAGTTTCACTTAATTACAACCATAAAAAATGCTAAGAGATGATTTGCTGCTGACCAAAACGCAGAACTCGCCTTTTGCCTGGTCACCTCAGCGCACAATCGCCCCGGTTATTAAACAGACGTGCACCATGCCCTCATTTTAAATTCTAGTGAGAGCTAGTTTCAGTTGTCTTTTTTTTTTTTAAACTCATCTGAGCCCGACATGAAATATTTTGGAAATGTCTTAATCTGAGAAAATAAAAGTATTCCCAGAAGACTCAGAAGTCAGAGACCAAATACAAGTTGGGTCTTGACTCTTCTCTTAAATATTTGAGAAGGTGAGTAAAACGTTGTCGCCGCGAGGTGAGGGGGAAAAAAACACTCGGACTGTGGAAATGCCAAACAAAACGCGCCGCGCGCTCGCTGACGAGCTCCTGAGAAAGTGGACTTTGTCAGTCAGACGGAGAGGAGAGCACTCCATCGCCCACGAGTGCGCGCTCGAGTTGTGTTTGTGTGTGTGCATGAGTGTTAATGTTTGACTGTACACTGTGGGGTGGGAGGGGAGGGGGGGGTGTTGTAGCATCGCAAGGAATGTGAGCACGGCAGCTGTGTGTGTGTGTGTGTGTGTGTGTGTGTGTGTGTGTGTGTGTGTGTGTGTGTGTGTGTGTGTGTGACACTGATGGATGCGCCAATGGAAAGACGGACAGATGCTTGGGCGGATCTAACGGCATGCAGTGGTGGAGCGGCGCACACAGTCACGGCGAGATTAGGGCGAAAACATCCTCGATCGGCGGAGAGTCACCAATCATCAATCCTTCCACCGAGTCCGGTGAACGGAGGAGGAACTGAGAGACTCTCCGGTTCACCGGAGGAGCGACCGACACGGGAAGAAACTGCTGAGGAGATCTGATTCCCTCGACGGAACCGACGAGAGAAAAAAAAGCTGTTTCTCCGGCTTTTGACGAGCGTGAGAGAGGAGGCGCAGCAGCACCACATCTGGCGCAGAGGAAGACAGGAGGAGAGAGAAACACAGCCTTTGGCAACTCACCCTTGGTGCCCTCCCTTGTTCTTCCATTCCCTCTCCAAGAGTCTTTTATCCTTTGTTTTCACCACGCGTTCCACTCCGAGGATTGCCTGAAAAACACAGGATAATAATTTTTTATCCACTTCCACCAACTCAGTTGACGCCAAAAACTTTTATTCCTCGCTGTAAAGAAAGAAAAACGGAGCAACGGCATCTCCGGAAAACATCTGAATAACTTACATGTCAAGGTTTTTAGAGCTTACCTGTGAAAGAAAAAAAGTACTTTATTCCATTGAGCGCCAAATAACGGGGACATCGCTTCGGTGGTGGATTTTTTGCGCTTCTCCGGTCACTTGAGGCGCAGGAAGGAGAGCGGAGCGCAGTGTTGGGAGACACATCTGATTCGCTGCGTGGCTGATTTAAATAGCTCCTATCAGGCCACGTAAAGAAGAAAAAAAGGGGGAGAAAAGTACCATCAGCGGCCAAGAAAGTGTTTGGCAGTAGTGGCCAGAGCTCGGTTGATCCGTGCGCTCCAGCAAAAGCCTGCATGCATGGGAGCAGCCTGAGCCCGTCATCTCCTCCTCCTCCTCCTCTTCCTCGTGTACATTATTACAACAAGGGAGACCCAATCAAGCACGTATCTCATCGATTCACGCACACACATACACACACGCAGCTGTACGCCAGCACGCGCGTCCCTCACGCGCATGCGCGCACGCGCTCAGGCATGCATTACTGACTGAGTGACTTGCCCTCAGCGGATTTTTCAAAAGCGCTCTCGGACAAAATAACATTTAACCGTGCCAGGCAGCAGGGGCAAGCGTGTGGGCGACAGAGTCCCAGCCGTCACCTCCTCCTTTTTTCCCTCCTCCTCCTCCTTCTCCTCCTCTTCCTCGTTTCTCCTCCGCTATCGGTCCTGAGAATTAACAAAACTGAAAAAGCCGCATGTGGCTTTTTTTTTCCATCTCACCACCGACAGGACTTGGCCAGAGGCGAATGGATTTTTATGAGATGGTTTCAGGCACGTTTCATCTGGTCCACCTCTTGGCTTTGAATTGTGCGTGATTACCGGGAGAGACAGAGGGGGGAAAGCAAGAAGCTCATGGACAGGGCTGCGGAGGATCAGCCCGTAAAGTAAGTATGCATTTCCGTCCAAGATCAGGCTGTCAGCCTGTGCGTGTGTGTTTGTGACCGATACTGTAGATATGTGTGTGTTTTTGTTAGACTACCATGTGCCTGCATGTCTGCTCCTCTCCTTCCCATCTGCAATACGACTGATACATATTACTGCACATTTCAAAGCAGAGCCACAGGCTTCTGATTACACCGCTCGCTCCGAATAAACGGGGCTACAATAAGGTGGTGAATGACAGAAAGAGTGAGAGGGGGTAAGAGAGGCAAAGGGTGGAGGGGGGCGGCGGTGGTGGTGGGGGTAGAGAGAGGGAGGGAGGGAGAGAGAGAGAGAGACAGGGAGCTACGTGACGCCTATCAGCGGCGGAGAGGTTGAACCGTAGAGGAGGCGCAGGGCTTCAGTTGTGTCAGCTCTTGATGTGTTGTCCCCCTTGTTTGCGGACTTTTGACTGACGCGATCATTTGGTTTTATCTCCTCAAGCTCGCCTGTTGCAGCCTCCGACGCCAAATAAAGAGGATCACACGGAGGCACAAGACGCTTTTTTTTACCTCCCCGTTTCTGTTTTTCTACCGCGGAGCACCCCTTCTGTTCCTGCCCCTCACCGCGTCCATCCAAGTAGGAGCGGGCGAGAGAGCGACCGAGCGACCGACAGAGAGAGCAGCCGACCGGGGGAGTCACGCTGGTTCTCCCCCTCCCTCCCACTCTCTCACTTCTTCTTCTTTTTTTTTTCTTTTTTTTGAATTTACCCTCGCATCTACTGGCTTGATTTCTTTTAGTGTGTGTGTTCCAAAACTGCACATTCTCCTCCTCCTTACACACACACCCTCCCCGATCTATGTGGGAGCCCTGAGAGCGCACCCAGGGGGCAAAACTGTGTATCAAAGCTCCGCGGATTCCCCAGGCAGCCTCGGATCACCGGGGCCAGAGAACTCCCCGCCGGGCCCCCGAAGCAGACATGCCGCGGAGGAAGCAGCAAGCGCCTCGGCGCGCCGCAGGTACGCACTGGCTTTGGTTTGCATGCAATTTACATCCCTCTCTCTCTCCCCTCTCTCTTTCTCTCTCACTCTCTCTCTCGTTCTCCCCCCTCTGTTTGTGCCCCCCCTCCCCTTCCTCCCCGCCTCCCCCATTCAGTTCTTTTTCATTGATATTTCCCTCAACCACATAGTAACATTTATGTAACTGCAACAACATCCCCTGTTACTGTGAAGTATCGGTGGAAGCTCAAAGATCCAACTCTCTGCCTCTCTCAGCTCCAGTGCCCTGAACGCAACTTTTAACCTCTGGTACCAAAATTATTCTATAATTTCTGCCATAATCATTACTATTATTATCAGATGATGTGAAATACCAACTACTGTACGTCTGCTTTAACACCTAACAATAATTTTTTTTAGAATTTTTAGAATATCAAAGAACCTCGTTTTTTAAAGTCTTAACAAAGGTTTCTTTTCCCAACTAAAGTAAATAATACATGATCTGTCAATTAATCGATTAGTTGATTGTGATTTTGTTAAATAATTAATCACTTAAAGCACTTTTTAAACAAAAATATATTAAAACACACACATTCAGTGCAACTGTTTTATGCTGCTTTCTCTTTGCTGTTCATCAATTCAAGTTTGCAGAACAATGATGGGCACTTTTTATTCCCTATTTCATGATATAAATTAAAGTTAGGATTGACATGTAGAGCAAATCATCATAGTCTGGATTAAAAATTTAAAAAATCATGCAGGAAAGTGATTTGGGGGTTCACATGTGTGATCCAGTCCACGTACTGTTGCCTTTCAAACCAGGTCACAGGTCAGTTCTGCACAGATCAGTGCATTTGTGCTTTAGGAAAGAGTGAGAGTCAGTGTGAGAGTTTTTAACATGAAGAATCCTTTCAGTTCTTGTTCTCTCTGTTTTCTCCTCGCCTCAGAGAACTTGCTTTTTTATAGATCTGTCTGGTCTTCTTACTCCTTTACGATGCCTCCTCCACCTCCTCTGATTGTCGATATTGACTGGAATTAAGGATCTATAAGTGGAGAGGTTTTGTGGAAGCCTAGAGTCAGCTGACTGTCACGTCGACCTTCGATGCTCGCTGATTTCTTTTGAGGGAAGTCTGAGGGAGTTTAGTCATTTACGTTTTTACATGCATTACATTATTCTCGTACGGTCACTGCCTTTCTCTTTATTTTTCTCTGTTTTGAACATAGCATATGTGTGTGTGTGTGTGTGTTGGCTTCTCAGTGATACTATGATACCAGTGTGTTGTTATATCCTCTACAGCACTTTGTAATCCACAGTATTGGGTTTCAATGAACTTATTCAATTCCCCCTCTCATTATATTGGTATATTTCTTGAATATGAAAATGATAATAGTTTCTACTTTCTACAAGAAGTTAATACGGAAACCTCACTGAGAATTTCGTCAGAGATTTACCACCCTTGTTTTTCATCAGGGTTTGTTTTCTCTTTCCCTTCACTTTCTGGCAAAAGACTTTTCCTCTCATCTTAAAGATTCTTCCACAGCCTAGTGAGGCAGTGTGTGTGCTGGAAGAGAGCTTTAATGGACAATTGCCATCTTTGATTTGATGCCTGATTGATCACCTGTCATCTGGCTGAGCCTTTGATCTGTTCATTCCCGATAAGTGTCAATAAATCACCCCTCCCTCTTTCTAGGCTAGCCCCTCTCTCGCTCTTTCCCTCACTCGAGTGGCAAACCAGGGCCTGTTGAAGTAATGTCTGGCCTTGCAAACTTCTAGCCATCATTTAATTGTGTCTTTGTGTTTTTTCTCCTTTTATATGCTGAAATTTCCTACTTATTTCTCCTTTTGCTTCAGATTTGATGTGATTAAAGAACCAAACTCTGCTTTTATTTTATCCTCTACTGAGACTTCTGAATATTTAATATTTTGATTTAAGGAAATTAAACGATCGTTGATGTATTTTGCAGCTTTTTCTGTAGCATGTGGCCATGTGGCTTTGAAACACAAATTACTATTTGTAGCTATATTATAGTGCATTAGCGATGATTTATTCATGACCATAAGCACACCCTTGTTTGCAACTTTTAGTTTAACTGTTGAGCGAGTGCAGTCTCCACAATATTTTCTATAGTCTAACAGCACAAACACACACACAGTCTAACACATAAACACACACACACACAGTCTAACACATATAATTACATTGGCGCAGTGGCGCATGCACACGAGACATGCTGCAATGACTTTATAGTACATATAAACAAGAATGCAATACTTTTTGCGCGTGCACACACACACACGGAGTGCTATGAAAAATGTAACTATTAGCCTAATCGTGAGGCGGAAGACTGGTTTGCTCCATCAGAAGGGCCCGTCAGAGAGACTTTGTTTCATATTTGATTTAATTGTCTGGCCTCTTACAGCCACATTCATCAATGGCCTTAATGGTCAATCAGAGGCTGCCAGAGAGAGAGAGAGAGAGTCTTATGTATTCTCAAATCAGGGCCTTACTTGATCAAAATGTTTTAGCTAATGGACGCAATGGGTCCATGGATGGATGGACGGATGGATGGATGGATGCATGCGTAGTGGGATGACTGAGAGCCTTTTTATTCAACTGGAACAAGCGAGCAAGTGAGGGAATGAGTGAGTGAGTGCGCCGGCAGTGAGAGCTGGAGAGAAAATGAGGCATTTATTTCTTTGATGAGCGGACGGGAACAAACACCAAGCAGGCAAAGTTTCATTTTACACCACTGGCAACTTGCTCTTTTTTTAACTCTTCATTCGTCCTCCCTCCACCACCATCCCTTATTCCGTCTTTCCCTTGCCCCTTCCCTGGATCACAGCTGCAAGTTATAAGGTTGGAGAGAACTGCATGGCAAACACAAAAAGTGATGACAAATTGATTGCGCCATAGCGATGGCAAGAGTTATGGGGAGGATGGCAAATGATAGGGCTTGATTAGGAACTTGGGGGAGGAGAAGGAAGAGGGGAAGAATCGGGGGGATGGGAGTTTGTTTTGTTTTGTTTTGTTTTTTTTCCCAATAGCTATGTCTCTTCCCTTCTTTCACTTTTTCCTCCCTTCTCTGTTTCTGATTCGGTCTTTAAAAACAAAGCGCTGCTGAAGTGTTTGCGGTGAAAGGCAGCGATTCATTCAACCATCAAATTTGTTAAAATGACAGAAACTAGTAAATCTGGTTAAAGGTCAGAGAGCTTATTGAAAAGTTCCTTTGGAGCGTTTCATGTGTTCTTGATTGTCAGGATAGACCATATGTAGATCCACTTGAATGTGCCATCGCAGACATACTGCCTAGGCTCTCTCTGCAGGGCTCCGCTGCAGAAGAAGAACCAATTTCATTCAGTCTTCATCCATCTCTTATTCCTTCCGTGATCCCACGCACTCGCCCGCTTTCTTTTTCCAGCAAACCTCTCCACCTCCCTCACCCCACCACCACACACACTTCCCACCCTGGCGACGCAGTGCACTCAGCCGTCTAAAAAGAGGAGTTGTTTTGCCAGCTTCATTAGCGTTCTCCTAATTAGCCGAGCATCTGATGGATCTCTGACAGGCCTAATGATTGGAGATGACAAGCTCCGCACACTGTCACGCTCGCCAATTAGGTCTGCAGCGTAGCTGGATGTAATCAACTTGATCTTACACCGTCCCTCATTTGCCCCCACCCTCCACACCCCCCCCCCCCCACCAACCCTTCCCCAAACTCCCTCCTCCCGCCTCTCACCCACACCTTTCTTTTATTTTTTTTCCCCAACCCCACCACAGGTGAGGTGGTGTAGCACAGGTATGGAGTATGGCGCTGGATGTTGAGTGTGATGCTAATTTGTGGCAGTTAAAAATTGTTATGGACTGTTTCAGGTGATGAGGATATGCGCGTTTATTTAAAAAAAAAAAAAATCAAGAAAAAAGAATGGTTATTTGTGTACACATGTATACGTGCACACACACGCAGCATTTTCGGAGGTATTTATTTTTTCAGTGCTCCTGACATCAGGAAGGGACAAAGCTCAGACGAGCAGCGGGCTTTTGTCTCTCGGCTTCAAAGCCAGACTTAGACCAAACAGATCATTGTTATAGAGCAGGAAGCTTAAACATCAAGCAGCAAGTATATTTTTTTACCTGCATTTTTACGCCTCGTACTTATATCCTCACATGTGAAACTACAAAGCTATTGTTTCAAAGCTGTGTAGGTTATGTTAAATGAAGGGTGTTTGGCAGTAGCCTAAGTAGTAGCTGCATGGTGTTAACACAGCATTGCATATGTACGTATATGCGTGTGTGTGTGTGTGTGTGTGAAGGTGCATTGTCTTCCTATGGGCCTGCTGCTGCAGATTGATGACGTTGACAGTGGTCATTATTAGCTACTCAATGACACTTTTCCAGAGTGGGAGGATTTTTCACCCAAGTTGATTTTTCAGAAACACCTATCATCAGCACGGTGTCCAAAGAGGCTAAGCATGATTTATGTAAATATTAACATCAAGACAGATCTGGTTCTGTCCAACAGGAGATAGATGGCAGCCGCCGAGGAAAAGCAGCTGATTTCTGTGATTTCTCTGCCTCCAATCGTGTGTGTGTGTGTGTGTTTGTGCGTCTGCGAGCGTGTATGTGTGTGTGTGTGTGAGTCTGTGTGTGAGTGATTGATTGTAGATGAGAGCGAGAGATTAATCACGCTTGATGTGTGTTAACGTTGCACTCGCGGTGGATCTAAGTCGAGATGCAGTGGCCCATTTAAATATACTCACTCACACACACACACAGACTCACACACACAGAGACTCACAGGAGGGCTGAGGATATGCTACCACGCACTTACAATGCAGATACACACATGTTCACATTGTTCAACAAACAGTTTGAGCACGGATTTTGGATTTCTTAAAGAGCACAATTGCTGTTATAAAATACTCTGTATCTGAGAGGTGAGCACAGTAAAAAACTGCCTGTTGTAATGCAATGTCATTATCCAGCGAATGGCAACAGCATCTAATGAAACAGGTTGATATAATCAAGCTAATTAACCTTGTTTAACAAAGTTCTTGATACATCTATGAATGATTCAGGGAGTTAACTATGTATAGCTATGAGTCATATCACACAACTTACAAGTGTGTCATTATTTTGTTGTATGATTTTTTTTTTTTAGATGATTTTTCTTATTGTAGCAGAAATAAGGTTTTTTATTTATTTATTTATTTATTTATTTTTTAGATAATTGTGACTTTTGGATAAAACACATCATCGAGGACTCACTTTCAAATCCCCCAAACTTTTACAACCTCTGATTTTTTTTTTCCGTCTTCATCCCTCTTCAACACTTCAAAGGTCATCTGGAGTGACCTAAGACGTGGTCCGAGAATTACTTTGAGTCCTTAAGTGAAAGATGAAATTCAGAGGTTACTCATCCTTGAAGCGAAAGTCGTCCACCCCAATTTCTAATGAAGTGGATGTATTTAAATAGCAGCTCTTGAGCCTTTTTTTCCATCTGCAGTCCATTAATCTGATAGGTGGTGGTCCTTTCATACTCATGCCCTGACTACTTCCCACCTGGCTTCAACTAGAACACATCAGATCATTCCCGGACAGATCTGATTAAGATTCTGCTTGAAATCAAGTGTAATAAAAGGGTACATATTTTTGCTTTTTTCCCCTTAATATGACACATTTTCATGTATTGAGCCGGACGCGGGGTGTGTAACATTCCGTCGCTGCCCTCACTATCCTGCCTCTGACTAAAACTTACAGTGTTTCCTAACTTTTGCATGTGTGCTGAGCAGACAACACTCTCTGTTCCAGTCAGTGTTGGCGTCCCAGTCCCAGTCCTGCTCCCTGCATTACTTTGTGCAGAGTGAGTCTTTCCCAGGCAGCTAACTGACATTGTGATTAGTTATGGCCTTCCTCTGCTTTTCTCAGTGCTCCTGCCCCACTACGCTCCGCCACAATGAACCAAGAGAGAGAGAATATATAAAATGGGAGAACTGTTGCATAGTTAAATATTCTATCATAGGGAAAGACAGAAAGGGAATGAGATTGTAAAAAAGATTATGAGCACGGGCAGGAGAAAGTAGAAGTGAATGAAAAAGCAAGCAAGTAGACAAATGACAATTGTGGAGAGAGAGAGAGAGAGAGAGGGAGAGAGAGGGGGAGGGGGAGGGAGGGAGGAAGGGGAGCTCGAGCTTCCTTGAGGATAAGTGGCTGATGGTTTATAAACAGTGTTTCTTTTCCTCCCTCTCCCAGAATCTTCCGTCATGGCTCCCATTAGGTTGACAGCTGTCAATTAGAGCTCCCTTGGTCTGGCGCACTGCACTTTATTGCAGGCAGTTGATGCTGTCATTTCGCTCCCAGTTTTGCCTTGAGCGTTATCACGAGCGCTCAAACAGTCAATAGCTGATGCATCAGCAGTTATTTCTTAAATTGGCTCACAAGGCTGCATCCTGCATCACTCCCCCCCCCACCCCCTCCCCTCACCCATTCTTCTCCCTCTCTCCTCTTGTCTCTCCCCTCCCTGTTCTCCTCTTTCTCCCATAAAGATTATTTTGTGAGGAGAGAGCATATACATAGAAGGGTGGGTGCAAACAGTGCAGAGAGATTCGCAGAGCTATGAACACATGCATACTGAGAAATATGACAAAAGGTATGTATGTGTATATTCTGTAAATTTTTGGTCCAAAGTTCCCTTTAGAGACATGTTTGTGTATTCTCAGGGACGTTATGCAAAAATCAGTATATTCCTTAGCGTACTTGAACGTTTTTGTTCCATAATTATAATATGAACTGAAATGCATGAAGGCACGATCATGACACTGTGCTGAAATGGTGCTAAAATACTAAAATTTATATAGATGTGTAAACACTGAGGAAATATACAAGACATGGTTTGAATATTGAATGAGGGTCAAAGTGTTGATGGCTACTGATTTAATTACATGAGTAATTTGTGTCAGTATAATTGTAATGGTCTGTGCTTCATAACGTGATTAACTCTACAGACTTCAAACATACCTGTAATAATCCTAATCTGACCAGCGGCCCTTCGCTGTAAAGTCTGATGTGGGCTGACGGGGCCTACAGCAAGGCTCCCTGGGAAAATGACTAAAACAAGACTTTGAGTGGAGAGAGAGGGATACACACACACACACACACACACACACACACACACACACATGCTGTGCTCATACAAGGCAGATACACAGGTATTTACGTACAATCCTATAGTATTTCATAGACCAGATATGCAGCCTATTGTGAAAAAAATATCTCTGGGGTGGTCTGGTTTCTTGGCCATGGACAAAAAAAAACACACACACACAAAATAAAATAGAATAAAAACTGGATCAAAATAACGGCTTTGATCATTTTATGAAATGTTTCCATCTGCAGAAGTGGACTTCTGTTTATGGGGTTAGCTATATTTTTTATAGCATGTACAGCCTGTTGTACTTGCTATCATGTTTAGGGAACATGTCTGTGTGTGTCTGTGTGTGTGTGTGTGTGTGTGTGTGTGAAAGCGACTCATGGAGTGGAGGGCGCTTCAGGCCCAGTAGGAGGATGAGACAGTGTCAAGACAAGACAAGGTGTGTGTGTGAGAATGAGAGAGTGTGTGTGTGTGTGTGTGTGTGTGTGTGTGTGTGTGTGTGTGTGTGTGTGTGTGTGTGTGTGTGTGTGTGTGTCTTTTGAGTGTCATCTGGGCTTGGCTCCAGGTCTGGGTTTCTTCTTACCCTCAGTGGGGGTTGCCTTTATGTCTGCAAATTGTGTGTGTGAGTGTGTGAGTGTGCACGCTCACACAATCAGGGCCATTCGCCTCCCTTTTCCCACGGAGCCTTTGGCTGTACCTAGTCAAGACTGGCAGCCATCAGTCTCATGTGAGTGTGTGTGTGTGTGTGTGTGTGGATGAGAGAGAGAGAGAGAGAGAGATGGCTGTGATAAAAGGCAGGGGAGCCAGTGAGGACCCATCTCAGACCCTGGTAATCAGGGCCAGCCTGAGCTGACATCCTTCTCAAGCTGACAGCGCCTTCCTCTTCTCTTCTCTCCCATCAAACCCACACACACACACACACACACACACACACTTGGCTGAATGGTCACCACTCAGTCAAAAGACAGTCTAACGTGCCTTTAGCCCTCCTATTCTTCCTTTTTATTTCATGTTCTGATCAGTTTCAGATGCTGAGAATTATCCTTATCCTCACAACACCGCGACCATGTGTCCATGTCGGTCTGAAGGTCTGCGTGCAGGAAATTCATGGTTTGATATGGTCTGATCTTACAAGGGTGTGGTAGGAAACGTGTGTATAAACCAGCGTAGTCTCACACCCACAAACACACACACACACACGTGTGTTTCTGTCTATTTTGTGTGTGGTCTCAAAGAGGGGTAAGAGCAAAGAGGCAGGTGAGGAGAGAGAGAGGGAGAGAGAGAGTCGACCATGCTGAAAAGAGAGAGAAAAGTGAGAGAGATGAGAGGAGTGGGGAAGAAGGCTGTTTTATTTTATACTGCGAGGGCCTGTTGCTAATTAATGTTTCTTGGTCGGTTTCTGTCGGAGCTGAGTAATGTTTTTGATCTTTATGCCTGATAACTGCATACCTAATGAGATTTCAAAGCTGGTGGAGATGGGAGTTGCTGCTCCCTGCAATTATTGACAGATGCCTTTTCTCCGCCACTGGCTGCCGCACCATAAATCCTTCCTCAGTAATGAGCTTGAGAAGTGCCACCCTGCCAGGGAGCTAATGAAACCGAGCAAGGGGGGCCGCCTGTGTGTGTGTGTGTGTGAGTGTGTGTGTGTGTGTGTGTGTGCATGCGTGCAAAAGAGTGCATCACACTCCTCTGACACATTTTTTTCTCTTTAAATGCACTCTGCAGATGTCAGCCACCTCGCCTGCTAACGACAAAGAGAGAAAAGAGGCAGGAGAAAGATAGTCAGCGAGGAAGATTGGAAAAAAAGAAAAGAAATACAAAGCAGAAGCCTCTCTCTGTTTCTCCACTTTATGAGAAGTTTCAGGGTGGTGCTGAGGGGGGGTGGGTGCTCAGGTTACAGCCCCATGTTAAGGCTATTTGTCTAGGTTTGGCTGTTTTATTTGAAATACTAGTATCTCTGTTGCCAAACGGGACTGTGATTGATACCCCCCCCCCTCCTCGCCACTCTCCTGCCCACAACCAGCAGTCGCTTCTCGTTCTCCTTTTCTCCTCTTTTTTTTCTTCCCTCGATGAACTCTTCCTCTCTATAACTCAGCCAGGGAAAGCAAAGGAGCTCGAAAAAATAGAAGAGGGACGACGTGAACACGTGAAAAAAGAGAGAGCAGGAGGGGAAAAAAAGAGAAGCTGAAAGGAAAAGCTGGGCGACCTTTACTTTGCCCCAAACACGCTCGCGCTCAGACAGAAGCTTGAGTGCATGTATTTGTACTAACGTATTAAGACATGTGCGTTTATGTGGCGCGCTTGAAGTATACGTGTGGATGCGTTCTCGCTTTTGGAGGTTTCTAGGAGAGCAAGCGAGTAGACGAGCACCGTCTCACTGCCAAACAGTCGATTTCCCCCTCTCATTGTCCCCACCATACATCACAGACCCACCCTTCTCTCCTGACACAATGACGTGTGTCATTTATCAAACAGGGCTTTGCCAGGGCCTCACATGTGTGTGTGGGAAACCATAGGGGTGTGTGTGTGTGTGTGTGTGTGTATAAGCACATGTGTGTGTTTCAGTGTTTAGGGGGAGTCCTTCCTTCTGCCTCTGAGGTCCTCCTGGGGAAGGAAGGAGGGAGTGAGGGATGGAGAGAGAGAGAGAAAAACAGAAAGAGGGGGATCAGTGGTGTTGAGTGAGTGAGTGTGTGAGAAGTTGTGGGAGTGGAGGAGGAAATCAGCCGGACTGGTTTCACTAATGTTTTGGCCCGATTTCCCTCCTCGCACGATCAGGAGGAAAAGTGCATGTGAATGTGATGTTGATAAAGCAACTTTAAATAGTATTTTACACACAATTACTCACATTTCACATGATAGATATGTGCAGACTGTAAATCATACCTCCATTAATCTCCCTGATGTTTATGCAGACATGCATATGTGTTTGTATGTCATTAACAACCTGTGTTTGTCTATCCCATGTTCGTGTGTTAAGGGAGTTGCTTCCAGGCGTGTATCAGTCACAGTGTCTTATCTAACATGTACACACACACTCACACACACACACACACACACACACACACACACACTCTCACACACACACACACGTATACATACATAACCACTCACAACAGTGCATAAGACTCTCCCAGGGGTTTGGGCAGTGCAGTCTCTCTCTCACTTCACTTTTCCCTGATTCAAAGGGAGGCTTTATAGAAGATGGATGCTCCTTAAAAAAAGAGCCTGTTGATGGATATGAATCTGGCCCTGCCATTCATCACTGCTATATTATTTAGACTGGATCACTACAGAGCTGTAACCTGAGCTACAGCTGCGTGTGCATGTGTGTGTCTGTGTGCGTGCGCAAGAGAGAGAAAGAGAGAGGACATGGCAGGTGAAGGAGAGGAATGGGGGTGGGAGGATGAAAGGACAGTCAGGGTCTCAACAAAGAAAGGAGAAGAAGAAACACAGGGAAGGAAGGAGCAGAAAAAGTTAATAAAACTGTACAGCAAATGGAACAAAACTAAAGAAAGTAATTGAGGATCTAAATACTAATTAGGGTCATGAAAGGTCAAATGCTGGAGCTGGTGATGGATGTTAACTCACAACTGTCTTCTGTCCTCTTCCAAGACAACACAGTCAGATATATGTTTAAAAACTCATAGAGATATGTGTAGACTCAGCTCCCTATGCTCTAAAAGTGTTTCTATCTCTAATTTGGTTGCATTAATTTTGACTTAAAAAAAAAAAAACTGTTCATTTTTAACCCTGTAACTTTTGGATCGCTGGGGCTCGGGTGGTAGACCAGGACAATGGTTTGATCTCCAAATCTCCAATCTGACAGATACTGAACCCCAAATTGACTATTGATGATGATGACGTACTATCAGTGTGTAAATGTGTGTGTTAGAGAAAATGGACAGAAAGATAGAACAAGCACTGTATGGATGTGTGTATGACTTGGTGAATGAGACCCGCAGTGTAAAGCTATTTGAGTGGTCGACTAGAGAGAAAATATTATCTATTTGCAATTTATAGTAATGCAATGTTAGATTGATGTGTTGCTAAATGACTAAATGACTTTAATTCTGTTTATGCATTTACTTTAGTGTATTTGTCATTCCGTATCATTGTATGTTGTCATGATTGTGTCCGGTGCTGTCAGGCATTCCTTTAATAAATAGGCCAAAAGGAGCCAATGAATTAACTTGTTTAACAAGTTTTGAAGACTTGCTGAGGTGTAAGGTTAAAAAAAAATGCACATGCATATCACAATATTAGATCTCACTCATCTATCAAGAGCTGGAAACCAGTTTATGCAGAGCAGGTACTAAATAATCCATGTTGATCTGTTAGTGTGTTGGTGAATTAGTGTTATTAAATAAGTTTTATGCAATAGTTCAGTCAACCTGTCACTTAGCTTATATTTCAACAGCAAAAAGTGCAAAACAAATGTAAGGTTTTGAATGTAAAACACCATATGTGTACTGTATTCCCTGGGGCACGTGGCGCATGCAGTCAAATTATCAAAGTTTATAACCAACACCTCATGTATTTCATGTTTCGTCCAGACCAGTCTGCAGTGAAGTGTAACATTTACTTAATTTTTGACGTAACTGTCTGGATTATGTGGCATTAAATGTACAATTGTAAAACTAGTCACCGCTACAACCCCTTCTCTACAAGAGGTAGTAGAGTGATAATTATTAATTACAATTTAATCTTGTTTTTTCAGGTTCTCACTCGTAACTGAGACAAGCGAAGACCTTATTGATTATTTTATATAGCTCTTATTGAGTGATTGTTGCGGAGATGAAACCATGGTAAAACAAGACGATACATTTGAAGTAAACACAGGAAGTGAAAGAGGTGCGCACAAAAACAATTCTCAAAACTCCTTCAACGTGTGTGTAACCATTTTGAAAAACATGGCATGCCCCCCCCCCCTCACACCCCCACCCCCCTTACCTTCATTCCCTCTCCTCCATCTCTCTCTCCCTGGTTTCTGTTGCGCCAAGGCAGATGTGGTGATTTATTGTGGCCATCCATCTCTCGTACTCATCCATCACCGGCCGGTTGCTAGGCGATCATGGCAGCAGCTGTTTGCTTTTGAGTTCGACAGAGGGGCCGTCAGTCAGCGGCGGCAGGTGAAAAGCATTACGAACGCGCCGTTGTCACGCTGGATAATTAATCAAAGGAGAGAAAGATAATTAAAAAGATATGACCCTCGCTGGTACTTGGTCCTGGGTTTGCCCAGGAAGAGTGGAGGGCGGGGGGATGGAAAAGGGGGGTGGAGGGTAAAACAGAAAAGGTGACTTTTTTTTTTTTTTTGCAGTAACTTTGGACCGCTCATCCACCTTCTTCAAACATCCAAACGAACGGCAAACAGAGGAGTGGTATGAGTGAATGCTGATAAAACAAGCCCTCCTGTTAATCACTAGCTCTGCTCTAATTAATTAGGAGAAGATCTGCCAAAGGAAAAAAAGTGGTAGGATTATTTTTTAAAGAGAAAAACAAGAAGCTCTTCAAACTGGTGTGGATTCAGCTGTCACCTCCAGTCACACTTACACAGCTATATGCAGAGACCAGACTGAGTGATAACCACCTGCTCTGTCACTGTGTCAAAAATGACTTATTTTTGGCATTGTTAGTTTTTTTTTTTTTTGTCTTGTTTTGCAAAGTTTTATCATGAGGAAAAGAAAAGATGACAGAAGTTTGATGTCTGATTTAGTCGGATAAACCATTAAGGTGCCAGTGTCCTTCAAATGCAGCTTTGAAGTGTCCCAGCCTCCCTCCCCACACACGATGACGCAACAAAGTGGCCGTTGTCTCTGAGTAGAAACTACTGTCCGAAAGAGTGTGCCTTTCATCCTCATTTAAAAAATCTATCACATCACTGACTGCACTTATATCATAGACCATTGTAGCTGTTGGTCTTCATTGCTCTTTTCCGATGTCATGTTTTCATTTTCTCTTTTTAGTAGTTTGTCTAAAGATTTTCGAATAAATAGGGTGATCAAGCTTCGTAAAGTTTATAAATTTAATAAATTTGAAGATAAACTCAATGGACCTATAGGGTTTTCTCCTTCAACTGTGAGGTTCACTTAAAATCACCACGAGTGCCGATTTTGATTATTTTTATTCACCGTTGATATTGGTCAGACCCCAAGTAATTTTAATTTTTAGGTTTTAGAGGAATTGCGTTTACCTGAAAACCTTAGTTTCAAAAGACACGCGGAATTTCAATAAGTAGAATGAAGAAGAAGAAGGAATTTTTGTTTAATCATCAATCAAAGAGTGTTTCTGGTTTGCAAGAATGTGTGTGTGTGTGTGTGTGTGTGTGAACACTTTGCTTGCACGCTCGTCTCAGCCTTCATATGTGCATTTACATCAGTGGTGAAGTATTAGACAGGATCTCTAGCCTTCTCCTCTGTGTCACATCTTTGATCTCACCAAGCCGGGTCCCCGTGTGTTTTGACATCCCTCATTTTCTCACCACCATTTATTATCTGGAGTTTATACAGAGCTAGCACACCGATGGAACCAAATGTTCTGTACACACAACCAGCCAGGCTTTGAGACATAACAACAGCATGGGAGAGAAATACACAGACGGAGAGAAACAGACAGAGAGACAAACAGGAAGACACAAAGAGATTATCTTGTATTTCACATATTCAGCTCATTGAAGGACGTCTAGGATGGTCTCACTGCACTTGAAGATCATTTAATATTTAATGCAGTTTTTTTTTTTTTTTCACAATTTTGTACAAGACCTTAATTGAAGAAAGATGTCTTAAGTCAGGTACCTTGAGTACACTTCCAGGAGATCAGTTCAAAATCACAGTCTCTGATATTACTTTATAAAATAGTATATAAATAGCCTACATTATGATTAATGTGTCTGTGAAAATTTTAGACTTTTAGAAATTCAAAAGGAAATGTGTCATGGTAGTAAATCAATGGTATGCATCACACAAAAATGATCTTTGTATCAGATACTGCCTGTTTTAGTTTGACAGTTCTGCCTGTCAAGCAGCTATATATGCCCAATAGTTTCGGTTCCATTCTTTGACTTACTTCCAGAGGAGGTTGGGGTCAGAAGACCATTTAGAAAGCACTTATTTCAACCCTGAACTGGACTTAATTGTGACCATTCCACAACCTTAACTACGCTTGTTACAGTTGTTACCACTAAGTTTTTGCTGGTACGCTACTACAGGTTGTTACCATGACGACAATGAGGAAATAAACTCCTATGGGCCATGGTGTTGTTACCAAAACGCAGAAGTGGGAAGTAACAAAGTACAAATACTTTATTACTGTACTGTTTTTCAGCTATCTCTACTCTGCTTGAGTTTTTTTTCTGACAATCTTTTTACTTTTACTACTACTACTACTTTTACTACTACTACTACTACATTTGAACACACATATCTGTACTTTCATCGTCAAAACAGGTTTGTTACATTTTCAACCTCCACGAGTGACGACCAGGGTTGAGAATGCGGAACGAGGCTGCGCATCTGATGCATTTTTCAGCTCGTACGGTTCGTACACATGTTTGTTTTCACTCTGGTCCAAATGCCACACCACTGGCAGAGCGTCATGTTTCCATGACTGACCGGACAAAGATGCGTCATGTTTACTCTTGATTGTAAACATGTAATGCTAAGAAGTAACTCTAACAATGGAGACATCAGGCAGTTGGAGCAGATCGAGGTCGGTTGCATTGAAGCCGGACCAGGACTCTGTGCGGCCGTTTTGATGTGCACCACAGTTGAACTGGGCCGACCTGAACGCTGCCTGTGTGAAAACACCACTTTATCTGTTTACTAAAGGCTTTAAATTTGTTCTAAATTGGTTCTGAACCATCCGTGCTGTGTTTTGGACGGAGCCTTGCCCGGACATCTCCAATAGCTCCGAACAGTAATCCAGACGGGAGGTGACGACACTGTGGACAAGGATGGAGGCAGTGTTGGGGGTGAGGGAGGGACGGAATTGGATGATATTTCATAGGTGGAAGTAGGCAGATCGAGTTGTGAGATTTGAATGATAGAGTGCTGTAAAGGATGACACCCAGACTCTAACCTGAGAGGAGCTGTCGATGAGAAGGGGGAAACGGTCAATTTTGGATAGTGTAGATTTGGTGCCAATTTCAGTTGTTATTTTTTGAGTGAATACTTTTGACACCTCTGCCAAAACGATGCAGGTACAGCAAAACTGCTGCTAGTACGCTCCTGTGGGTTTTTATAATAGTTACCAAGACAACCTACAGGTTGTTTTATAGTTCGGTTACTCTAACAACAAAGACTTGGAATGTCTGCTGAGAGTGGGTGATGTATTGTTACCATGACAACAAATGTCCCGCATGTCCTCTGCTGGTGCGCTGTAATGGGTCATTTGTGAGGGTAGGGATAATCAACTTTTATAGCGCTTTAGGTTACAGGACTCATTGGTATTAGCGGATTTGGCATTGTGTTGCTAGGCTAACTAGTTTCTATGTATAGCATCAAACACATCATGTATTGAAGTGCACTTTGCAGGCTGGTCCTGTTAAGTTAGCACGAATAAAGGAAATACCCAAAGAAGTAAAGAAAGTGCCTGTAGAGGCCTGTTAACAGAGAAAGTCTTCTTGTGGTCTGAGAAATAAAAAGTTTTTTAAAAAAGCTAGCAGGCTAGTAAAGAGAGTAAAAGAGTAAAAAACAAAACAGACCAAAGAAAAGTGTGTCCTATTAGCAGAGCTGTAACTGAGCTGAGAGTGTTAGAAACTACAATCATTCTCTTTACTCTGTAAAATGGAATATGAAAGACCAGTCGGCTTTCATCTTCATTGTGTCTTATTTACTGTTAAATAACTAATTATTTCATTTTTTAGGACATTTACATATTAAAAAAATTCTACTTTGAGCTGTTCTTTAATGTACTGGAATGGTACTGACCTGGAGGTGTGGAAATAAATGAGTAAAGCAATTAGGCTGATTTCTGTTATACTAAATGCAATTTCAACATATTTTGCAGTGCAGATGAGGACATGGAGGTATATATGAAGAGAGATAGTTAGACTAAACCCATTGACAGATACTTACCCTGGTAGTTGGGAAGGATGGAGACAGAGAGAGTAGCAGCAGAGACGGAGGCAGCCGGCAGAGCATCAGTCAGCATTTAACATTTTGCTTTCTACCTTTTCTGGCTCTTTTCCAGGGATGATTTAGCCTCAAGCCTTGCCCCAGGTTATATCCAGTCTCAGTCTCTCCCTCCCTCCCTCTCTCTCACTTGTGTGCGTGCGCACACACACGCACACACACACACACACACACATATATATGACACCGAAATAAAAGTCTCTATTTTGATAAATGAAAGAACATGGGCTATTTAAAGGCACATTGGCATCACAGAATTGTGCGTGTGTGCCTTTAATTAGTACTTATGACCTAGTCAATAGACACTTGATTGGCTAACATGTAGCTATTGATTCATTGACCAGTATAAGCTATGGTGTTAACCAACCTCTCCATACACAAATACACTGCTACTGTATGAGTTAGATCCACTGTGATACATCTACAAGGCCTCACAACAGAATACATTTTCAATGACATTCTTTCATGTTTTCTGAATTGTTAATTCTAACTCGGAACAATATACAACATGAGTGTGCTAAAACTGTGGGTGGTGTATCTCTGAAAAATCTATAAATTGCTGAGCATTCCTGAATTCAAATCCTGTATCCAAATCCAAATAAGTCACGATATATATACACACACATATATATAGTCTCAAAAAAGTCTCAGTATTTTGTGTTAAATAACTCCCTTATGTCGTATGGCTCCATTTCACTTGGCTGTGCTGTATGAATGATCACCACATGCTTTAAGCCAAAACAACCATTACATATCTCAGTCAAGAATTCCAGAGATTAAAACTGATCCATTCTGACCTCCATCGTTGGACGCTGAAGCTGCATCGAAAAAAAAAAAAAAAAATTCAATAGAAGTGATTTCTGGACTCAGGCCGTGAAATGTTGAAATTTAAGTTATGGTCTAATGGGCTTTAACATGCAAACTGGTAACGTCAATGAGGATGTAAATATTGTGCATTAAAATTAATGAGCAACGAATGTGGGATAGTTTTGTTTGTTAGTGCACAAAGTGTAAAATTAAAATCACCCCCGAGCACTGATTGAAAGATAGAGGCCATGTCAAACCATGCTTCTTTAGGTTCAGTTTTGAATCAAATGTCATCATCAACATCTGAAACACGATACGGGAAAATACGCTGCAATTCTAATCATGTTATTTCTTCACATCCCTTCAATTTGAACTCATTGAAAACCCAAAATTGTCTCCTTTTGGTGCTTGTGCATTTGTCAAAAGCTGCCTGGTCAGATATGTCAGCATCTCTTTAGATTAATGTGAAGCATTGTTTTGTTCCCAGTGTGTGTGGGGTGCATATTTAGATTTTTTTTTCTTCTCACAGAGTTAATCAGATCAAGCCTGGAAAAACTTAATCCATCCTTCACTATAGCTGAGATGCTTAAAGTTAATGAGAATTAAAGTTGAATCTATGAGTGAACTTGAATTGTGTATGTGTGTGTGTGAGAGAGAGAGAGAGAGAGCCTACTGCTCCTCTCTTCTTCTCAAAGAGGAAACAATGTTCAACATAGTCCTAACAAGACTCAGTGTTTGCAGATTCCATAGACCCTATTCAAATGCAGACCAGCACACAAACACACACACACTCACACATGATTACACATGTGCAAACACACATCTTACTGACAGAAGAGTGTCTGCATGTGTGTTTCTGTGTGTGGGGGAGTTATGTTGTAAATCACACTAATCAATTGTGGCCTGTGTCAAGGCATGCCAGACATGGTGAACGGTCTGTTTTACATTGGTGTGTGGGTGTGTGTGTGTGTGTGTGTGTGTGTGTGTGTGTGTGTGTGTGTGTGTGTGCACAGCTGTCACATGATGTCCTGCATACAGCTGTCACAAATCACAGTTATATGTCTCCAGCACCGCAGTTACTGTATCTATCATGTTAGTGTGTGTGAGTGTGTGTCTGTGTGTTGTTCAAAAAGTGAAATATAGAGAAGCTTCATGTTACAGTGCAGTCGTGGAATGGTTTGATGTGCAGGGCTGACATGTTTCTATGATTTAATTAATTAATTTTTTTTAGATGAACATCCAATCACTGGTCTGCATACCATAATTCGGGCTTCAAAGACTTTGCTCATTGGTTCATTGGCAGCTATAACACAGTGGCCATCACACATGTGTACCATCTTCAATACACACACACGGCACACACATACACACATCTATCAGTCACATCAGTTAATATTCTGCAATTATTAGCAGTTTACATGATTAAACTGAAATAACATTAAAACCAATGTTATGCAAAAGAGCCATAAAATCTACAGTTGTCATATTGACATTTAAGTTGTGTTGACAGAAGAAATACAGCTGGTATCTTAAGAGTTGTGCAATGAATTAGATTTTTGTCCATTGATAAATTGGTAAATGTTACATAAAAAACTGTCCAGAAATTTAAAAAGAACCCAGAATATTCAAAAGTCACATCATCTCTTCTCAGTTCATCTCTATGCATCTTGGACTCAGTGTTATATGCATGTTTATGTCTTCCCTAAAGGTTTAGTTGCCAGCGCTCTGAGGATGTGTGGTTAGACGAGGCCTTGTTTGCCTTCTTGTTCTACCTGTAGCCTGGATGACGTTGTCATGTGGGTACTTTTATATACTGTGGTGCATACACACACACACACACACACACACACACACACACACACACACACACACACACACACACACACACACACCCTTTTGACATAGTATGCATGACATTAAAAAGCCCTTTTTTCCTGGTACTCAGGCCTAATTACATGCTGGTTTCCTTCCTGACATAATTCATTCATTTCTGTGTGGTGTTTTTACTACTAGAAACACGCACACTGTCACAGACACATACATCCAGTGCTTTGAAACTGAACCCCCCCCCCCCGCCCCCGACCAACACACACATAGAGACACACTAAAAAACATGGCCAAGAGGAAAGGTGTTGAAGGCTTGATCCATCATGTGGCATGTGCACAGTCAGACTAACATGCTAACAGCATGTTACATATCAAAGCCATGGAAAAAAGCTTGCTTTAAAACTATCTATGCTTCTCATGTTGCATTTTAATTGCATGTTACTACAAAGATGATGAAGAGGGAGAAGTTAAAGAGTAGAAAAATCAGCAAGCCTTTGGTGATGAGTTACTTGCAGAGAGTCCCTAAACTACAATATCGATATGGAAACATAGGTTTTTTTCCCCCTAAAACTATGTAACTACTTGTGGGGCTGATTTTTTTTAACAGGTTTAAAAAATTAGAATAAAAAGAAAGGTTGAAATGTAATTGTAGGGCAGAATATTCAAATTATGCTCCATACTTGTTTCAATGTATCTGTTAGATTTTTTAATTTTTTTTATTTACTCTATTTTTTTCTTTAATTGTGTGCAGTAACTATACTGTGGAACTTAATTGTCGCTTGTGTTTTTCTCTCTTTCTCTATTCAAGTCATGTTGTGTGTATTGGCATGGGATGAACAAGCACTTGCTGCCAAAGCAAAACACAAGAACAGACACTGCACTGAGAATAAATAGCACTGAAGTTTAGTGTGATATATTTGGAAAATAATTGCGAGGGTGTTAATGACAGTGAAATGAGTCAGTTCAATAACTAATGTGTGAAGTGAGTGAAGTGACAAAGAGTGAGGCTGTCTGAGTATGCGGAGACCTTCTGTTTTCTTTGTGTCCATGGTGCTGCTATCACACAGTTTAACATATATCGACTGTTTTTATTTTGAAATTCAGGAAAATATGTCAGTGCAATTTTTTGGTGATGTATGCTGTGCAGAAAGTTCTTCTTAGGACAGAATGAGCAGAGAACGGTTCTCCCTGTTCACGTAGCTGGAGCATATAGGCCAGGAAATTAGTCATTTCGCATTTGTCTGTACATATAGAGGTATAGTAATATTATGCCTCTATGTGCACTGCGATTAACCACATTCATTTCTTAAATGTCTCACATTGTATAAATGTGGATGGCTGCGTCTTTTTTCATTATGGAACAGATATAGGCTCTGTATTAACACTGTTAAAGTATCAAGGCCTCAGTCCACAGAGAAAGACACACAGCCTGTATTTATTCTTAAAACCAGTCGTCAGGTATTCTGTAATTTTGTGATGTCGCAACAAAGCAGTAGTCTTTCTCAGCCATGCAACTGAGCCCAACCCACCTGGACCCAGGCTTGGAGAATATGATTTCTTTGAGTGATTTACCTGAAACCGGCTTTTTTATTTGATCGCTCAGCCAATCAGATGAGACACTCAGAGCCTCCTCTCTTCTGATTGGCTCAGTGAACAGTAGTTACGAGAGCTACAGAGAGAAGCCTGAGAGGATATGTAAAACTACACCAAGATGTTTTTTTGAATCTTAAAAACTGTAAAATATGGCCTGTTATAGATCAACACTCAAATAAAAGACACTGAAAGTGTAAGATTGCAGAACCTGTCTAGCTCTTGAACATTTAACCTTGCTTAACCCTTATCCTAACCTTATGGCAAACTGAGGCAAACTCTCCTCCCTTCATATGATCATTCTCATCCTCCTCTGCTCCTCAGAACATTTGTTTCTAATAAATATAGTATTACAAGTCTAATTCGGACAGTCGCCTTAAAAGCCAGCTTCATAAATTCCACATTTTCAAACATGTCAGCATAAACGACAATCATACCTCCATTTTTGTACAGGAATTGGAAAGCCATTGAAAACAAGGCCCCTGAGTGTATGTGTGTGTGTGTGTGTGTGTGCGTGTGCGCTCACGTGCAGCCACACTGAAGCCTGTGTGACTCTAAGCCTCATTAAATGAGCCCCCCCCCATACACGGCATTGGCGCTGTAAACATGCTAATATTTCTTAATGGCACTCTCCTACATTGATATGCATGTGAACTCTAGACCGTTAACCCCCTCTATCCCACCCCACCCTGCTTGCTCATCAACAAAGACACACACACATGCCACCATTACGGGGGCCCCAAGCTCTCTGTTTTTCCATTAATATCAAGTGATTGAGCGTAACATTAGCAGATAAAGCAGAGACTAAGATGACATATATGCCGTGGATGGAGGAATTAAAGCCTAATATAATCACTCGGCCTTGCATAGGGAGAAACCATTGCTCGTCACTACGCCTGACATTTTGATTTCCAGCATTTCTAGCACAGCATGAGAGAGGCAGGGACGGACAGAGACTGATTTCTCTTTCAAGTCAACGGATACTTAAGTGGTTTTTCAAAAGGGGTTCCCACACACACTTTTAACGTTGTATACAAAAAAGCACACACTTGTATAAATAAACATCTGTGGACACAGAGGGTATTGATCCTATACCTCTTAGGATTGAGAGGTGTACGTGTGTGTGTGTGTGTGTGTGTAAGCCCTCGGTCCGGCTGGTTATTTTCAGAGCAAGTGGAGAGCACATCAGTTTTTATTAGCTTAATAAATCACCTTTGTTGTCAATCAAGCAGCAGAGAATAATTGGATATGGTTGAAGCCTTGCGTGATGGATTATAAATCATTCAAGATTAAATTAAAAGATAATGCACAAACTTAATGGTTTGTGTTTTGCAGTCTAAATTGCCTTGGAGCAGTGCTGTTTTCCAGCTTTATTGCCAGCTGTTTTTTTCCCCCTCTCTCTCTCCCTCTATAAGACCCCTTCACATTTCACACCTTTTATTGCTCAGACAGAGCTTCGCCACTGCTCTTTTACATCTGTGTTTGATTTGTTTTCACTAATTCACTTTTGGGAATATTTCTCTATGCATTTCATTTTTAGATGTAGGAGGTTTTGGTGCGTGTGTGTGTATGGATGATGAGTTGACACACGTGCATCCTGTTGGTCTATACAGATTTAAACGTCTTTGACTTACATTTGCTTTCAATCTGTTCTCAGCAGATGTACCTCAGGCCTGCAGCGGCAATAATACAAAAAAAAACTGAAAAAAAAACATTATTTGCACACGAGATGAAAGGAAAAAAAGAAGAGACACACAGGCAGGCAGGAAGAGACAGAAAAAGAGCTATATCATGTATATTAAGCTCCGGCCAGTGAATTTAAGTGTGTCCGTTTGCGTTTGAACAGAGCAGGCGTTATCATAATCGCCTCCTGCCAACTTGACAGGACCTTAAAGTGATCCTGTCATTTTATTTACACCCAGACCACTGTGTGATTTACTCCAAAACACACACTTCACACACTTGCACGCACACACACACACACATACACACAAATGTTCTTCGCTGCTAACTTCCCTAGCGAGCCCAGTCGAGTAGGTCGGATGACATCTTTTGATCAGAGCTGTCCAAAGAGATCAGAGGAGACTGTCAGGTAATAGATACCCACCAACTAACCAGACTGCACTGCAAAGAGAGTGTGGCTGTGTGGGTTTCTGACAGTGTGCATGGAAACAGAGAACATACACGAGTATGCTTTTTTTATTTTAGCAAATCTCGCTCAAAGTGCAAAAGCAATGGCATTACTGCGTACCCGTTGCTAGCGTAGAGCGAGTGTTGTCCATTGCGATATTTACATTTATTATTATAGTTGCAATTTCTTGTGTTGTGTGCCAACTTGTACGTGGGGGAGCAGAAAATGGTGGTAAGAGAGAGGAACAGCAAGGATGGACTGCAGTGAAGAGAAGGTGAAAATGATGGATCTTGCTCTCTGAACGACCCACTGTTTTCTTTTTGTGCATACACACATTCACACATAGGGCCTACACACATTCACACGTCCCCGGGGATGAGAACTTGTGACCTCAGGCTACCCTGTGGGCTTTGAGAGTTTGTCTGCTCCAAGTGGAAGCTATCTGAATAACAAAGGACCGAGCAGAGGATCATTCTTTGACAATCACCAGCTGATGTGTGTGTAAGATTTTTTTTTTTGTTTGGTTGTTTTTTAAAATCTAAATCCAGATATACAATGTTCTACGGGGCTTAATTGAATCAGCACTGTTAGTACTGTTACTACTGTCCCACTTTAAATGAAAGGAAATGCAGACGATAGAGTCATTGTAAATGTCTGATTAAATAAGGATCCTCTTCTCCCGTGAGGTGCTCTATAATTTGTGGTCATTCACTTACAAAGTTGCTACACTTTCCATTAGCAACCTTTTCAGAGCGACTGTACCTTCAAACACATGTCAGACTACAGAACACAGATGTCAGATTAGTTACTATTAATATCATGTGTAATATATTAGTAATTGTAACCATCAATTTAACAACTCCAATACATGATGTGCGCAAAATCTTGCAAGCTGATGGCTCAGAGTGTTGGTACGTTTTTCTATTTGAATGCAAACATTGAATGTAAGGCCAGCCCACAACATTTTGCAACAAAATTAAATACAAATATGTTACAAAGGGGCTAATTAATGCTAGTTGCTGACTGAGGAGATATAGAAATAGTTGATGGTTTTCTCTTTACTGAAATCCAACAGTAGCCTCCACCAGCATTTGGAGTGAATCCTTAACATCACATTTAACATGGATTCCCTAAGTGGCCGCCTGGTTGTCAGGGCATCAGATTCAAGATGTGTTTAATGCACACATTAAATCCTCTTCCTGTTCATTTCATTCAGTTAGTAATTAAGATTTAATTTTTATTGGACTTGCAGCAGATTCAGAACTTTAAAGGGGTTTCTATCAATATGCATCATGTATTCACAATAATGCATGAGTGCTGACTCAGTCATTATCTCAGCTTTCGTATCGCATCATCTGAATTTGGCCAGTACTGTCATGATTTATTCATATAACTTACCATTAATAGGAAATATACTGTACAGTGTTCTTTTCAGACACTCTTTAAAATATGGGGTTAGGGTTATGGTTAGTTCAAGTCTCCTGGAAATGAGTTCAAGTCAAAATAATGTCCTCTGAATTGCGTGTGTGAGGGTGTAAAATGTTCACCTTTCTCATGTGCCTTTATGATGCCAAGAGTCAGACTTAGCTTGAAATCCTGACTTGATAATTAGTTGGAAAACACTTCCTTACAATTTTGCTATCATTCTTTATAAATAACTGAATTCAGCTTTTTTTCCCACTACAACTCTAACACATACAGACACATTTGCCACAGTTAAAAAAAATTGAATCACTTATAAAAGTCAGTGTTTAGGCTTTACGTTAGTTTTGTCTCAGACAAACTAATCTGAGATGATATTGTGAATTGTGGAAAGTCAAATCTGTTTTGCTTAATAAATATAAACTAGCCTACTTGTAGTGATTACATCTGTGATCTATATAAACACTTTTTTTTCTCTTTTGTCTCTATTTCTTATGCAGGTTATGAACTATTTTACTATTTTAACTACAGTTTAAAAAAAAAAACACTAACCATGACATCACCCTCTCCAAGCCTGGACTGGATGGTCAAGGTGAAAGCATTAGGCTACACTCCACACACACAGCCATTCACATCTATGTAGGGAGAGCAGGCAGGGCTGGTTGTTCCCAGTCATTACTGTGGCTCCAAAAATCTCCTACACACAGCCAGATTTTATGACAGCTTGCAGTAGAAGGCTACAACAGTTTTATTTTACTTAATATTTTCATGTATGAAAATTCCTGACATGAGCAGACTGCTATATTACTATAAGCAACTTATTAAAGTAGCATTTGTATGGTAATGACCCAAACCTGTCCCAAACCTTTTGATCCATAAAAAAGGCTGATCACTGTAACTGTGATCACCCGTTTCCACTGTACTACATATGTATAAATACAGCACATACACACGCATCAGTGAGTGTGTCAGTAGCTCTCTAACCTAGGCACACACTCTTGTATTGGCCCTGTAACAGCACCATGTAAATACACTGTCAGCAGCTCCCCAGCTGAGTGGCATGGGGAGATGATTAGCCAAGCTAACACTGCTCTTACACACACACACACACACACACACACACACACACACACACACATTTAAGTTTACATACACAAGCGTGGTAGAGCAGGATCTGTGTTTCTGAATAATTGCAGTATTCCAGTGTGTTGCGATGCGGCTGCAGCTGCAGACAGACACACTAACTGTTGCCACTCCAAATCTAATCTCCCCTCTCTCATCCTCCCTCTCCCTCTCCCTCGCTAACACCACTGCCACTATGTGCTGTATATGCTAATATTATCTCAGCTTTTTTGAAAGGCATTTTGCATATTTCGGACTATCGTGCTGTTCATTACCACTTATCAGCACAGTGCTCATTCCATATAAAAATAATTCATGTACAGCACATACAGATATAGGTCTGAAAAAAAGACAAATATACATTTTCGAGGGATACCTTAAACAAAAAACACAAATACCTTACACCTATAAATCTTACAAGATTAGTACAGCATTGTCAATACAAACAGTTTGTAATACAACCTTGAATGAATGAATGAAAAATGCAGCATGCATACATTATAAGGTATAATATACATATAATATACACTGCACTCTTTATAAAGTAGAGCAGGGGTCACTAATACGATACCATGAACTCAAACCTATAATCAGTTACTGATGCAGCTTTTCCGCTCTTTATAGCCCTGGTAAAGGTAAAGGTAAAGGTAAAGGTAAAGGTACTTTATTTGTCACATATACAGCTAGTACAGTGAAATTCTTTCTCTGCATTTAACCCAGCGGCCACGGTGCAGCGCCCGGGGACCAACTCCAGATTATGAGCCAGTGCCTTTGGTCAGGGGCACTGACTGGAGGATCAGACTAGCTGGCATGTTTTTTTTAGTGCTGGGGGAAACCGGAATACCCGGAGGAAACCCACGCAGACATGGGGAGAACATGCAAACTCCACACAGAAAGGACCTGGACACCGTGCCGCCCTGGTTATGTTGCATTACTCAGCCAATCATTGTGACTGGAGCCAGCAAGTAAGGTAGCCTACAAACTAACAATAGAGACAATAAGAGCACGAAGGACAGAAAGGAAAAAAGAAAAGGACATGGTAAAGGAGTTCAGCTATTAATATGGGAGTTAATGTTATAAGCAAAACATTTTATTTCATTGTGTTAAACTAAGCACCTTTGTTACATTATTACTTTTATATATCGTTATAGCCCTTAAAGTAGTCAAAGAACATATATTTATTATTAACTTGATAGACAAAGTATCGTTAGTATTGTTGTTCATTTTTATTTTCCAACTACCAATTTTAGCTCTAGATTTTATAAGTGAGAGAGATTCCCTGTGGTAAAGTCTGTATGATTTTTGCATTACAAGTATGCGTACATCTCTCACTACATAGTGTGTCAGTTGGGAGGACATTATGTCATATTCCAGTGATACTGTAAATATGTTGCAACTCTGGTAAGTCATGTAGCTGGTTCAAGGAACAGCTCAATTCCTCAGGCGTCTAGGTCGATCGAACACCTCTGGAGATCAATGGCATGCCTCACCAATCCCATGGCACTCAGCGCAGAGAAACATGGCCCTTTAACTGCTCTTTCTGCACACACACGCACACACGCAGACAGAAGCTATCCCACCAATTTGTCTGTGCATGTCAAATCACAATAATTAAGCATTATCGATCTCAGATTCAATTAACTTCATTAACGTGGGTTGCACTGGTGATTGGGGAGGGATGGAAATGAGGACGGGAGGGAGGTGAGGGTGGAGATTATAGGATCTCATTAAGTGGGAAATGGCAGCAGGGTGGATGCATGTCACACACAAATATGTATAAATACGCTCACATATAGCGTGTGCAAGTGGAAAAATTGGGATGTGTGGGGTGGAAGGGGTCACTTTCATCCCGGGCCAAGAGACTTGTCTGCATCTGTTTCTCAACAAAAATGTTGCCCCACATGAGACTGATGTGGACAATCTGTCTCTCACTGTTTCTCACACGTGCACACGCGCACACACATATGCGTGCACGTATGCTGAAACTGCGAGGTCTAAGCAGAAGTGTAAACAAACAGCGCTGACGTGCCAGTGTGTCTGATAGGGCTGTTAAGTGGTTATATAAGCATGATAAACTGTTTCCTAACATCATAACATCTGCAGAGTGCATAAGCATTTCCTCAGACAGGAACACAGAGACAGAGTTCACAATCACAGCTCTTTCTAAGTGTTTTTGATATGGCTGTAAATCCAAAGTGATCATTTACTTCCAACTTGCTATTATATGACAGATTTGTAATTTTGTTCAGATGTCAAGAACCATTTCTACCTCTCCCAGAAACCACTGTGGTGTTTGCTTTTCTTGCCTCAGTTTCAATCTCTCCTTGCCCGTTCTCCTGAAAACAAGATCAAACCACCTCTTCCTCCCTGCTGACAATTCATCTGGAACTCTCTCTACCTCCCTCTCTCTTCCTCCACTAATTAAAAGAGCACCTGCATACCTGGTGCGATTGGCCCTGGCTTCTTCTACTCCAGTGGTTTTTACGTGTGCGCGTGAGATTGTGTGTGTGTGTGTGTGTCTGCGCAGATGTGTTTCTCCATATTTGTCTCACTATCCTCGGTCATAGTGTTGTGAACCTTGCAGCCTGGACCTAAGCCAGTGGCCTTGGGGATCATCTCTGCATGTGCAGTGTGTGTGTGTGTGTGGCCCCAGTCTTGACTTTTTTCCAAACCCTTCCTCCCTCCTCTTCTTCCTCTCCCCTCAGTCTCTTCTGCTTCTCCCACATAATAAATGTGGTGTCTCTGTTCTCCTTCTTCCCTTTGATTTGCACCATAAATTTTGTCACAGCTTTATTTGACTGCATTTGTTACTACAATAAACACAATAATGGATAAGGCACAGAGTGACCCATTCCCTCACCCCCCCCCCCACACACACACACACTGAAACCTTTGTGTGATGATGTTGATGATACTGATGCGTCTGCTGGTTCGTGAGGTGTGCATCAATGATTCCTAGTGAGGAGTACTGATGCAGATAGCAGGGCATGTAAGGAAAGATCAGGATTATCCAGTTTTAATTAATCATTAAAATGAATTAGTTTGAATAGGATTCCTTAAATGTTATAATTGATAATTGTGTTGTGTATGGTGTTTTTTTTACCAGGGCTATATCGCCTCATTTGTTCTGACACGTTTGACTTTTATCAAAAAATAAATAAATAAATAATTAAAATGAAGAAAAATAAAAAATAATTGATTGCAATTGTAAAAAAAAAAAAAAAAAAAAAAAAGCTAAACAAATTGTCCAAATGTCCATCTTCTGCCACACCAAAAGGCAGTGGTTTGAATGTAAATGTACCCGAGCTGAGTAAAAAAAGAGACATCAAAGCCTGTATCACTGTGTCGTGTATGAAAAAAAAAAGTGTAATAATATCCATTTCATGTTACCCTTTGCAACTGCCAGCAAGCTTTTGGTGGGTGGTAACACACTGAAAGAAGACAGGTTCAAAATTAACCTACACAAGCCACCTTTAACAAAAGACACTACAGTGAGGCACATATTATTAATAATATGAATATAGGGACTATTGAAACTATAATCAGCTGTATGCATGTTTTGTAACATGTGGTTGAATCTCAACTGCCAATGCGGATGCTTCAATACAGGTTATTTTATTATTGTAATTTAACACTAAAAAATGGTCTTGCAGTGGTTACCACTGTTGTTCCACACTAGGTTCGAACCCCAAACCGGGGGGTACTTTCTGTGTGGAGCTTGTAGGTTCTCCCTGTTCCTGTGGGGGTTCTCAATTTTGGTGACTCTAAATTGGCACTAGGTGTGAATGTAAGTGTGTGAGGTTTTTTGTCTCTATATGTTGGTCTTGTAATAGACTGGCGACATGTCCCCCACCCTGGCACTATGTCAGCTGTGATTGGCTCCAGCCGCCTCACTATCCTGATTCCTGCACAGCCGTATAGCCAGTGGATGGCAGGATGGATAGATGTTAAAATGTTTCCATATTTTAACATCATCTGCTTCAAACAAGTACAGAAATCAGCTGTGCGCTTCATGTAGGTGGATGTAGCCTACACACCGAGGTTTCATCCTGGTCCCGCTGTTTTCTCCCTGATCCTCTGCATGCGTCTCTATACATATCACACACAAGGTACACAAATAACCACACACACTTGCAATTACACACGCTGTTCTTATCACACAAAGGCAGTTAATTTGAAACCAAGTGTGTGTGTTGTGTGTGTGTGTTGTGTTTTAAAGGAGATTTCACATTGATGTTTGGCCTTGATGAGAGCACCGGGCTGCTGTGTTCGTCTGTTTCCTCAGCCAGAGCATTGTTCTCTTAAACAGCTGTCGTTTTGGCTGATTCAGAACAGATGGCATGTACATGTGGGTCTGCTTGGCTGCACGTATGTGCAGGCGGGTGGATGTGTCTCTGAGACAGAACGGGGGAGAGAGAGACAAGGAAAGATGAGAGTCTATGTGTGTGTGTGTTTTAGATAATCTTTTAAATCCAAAAATGTTGAAACATACAGTTGAAAGGGATCATCAAGGTTTTAAGATTCTTGTACTTTAATTAAGTAATATTAACAAAGGTAAGTGATGCAGTCTGGATAGGGATAAGGTGACCCTGCACTTTTTTAATTGCATATAATAGCATTTAATACAAGATAACATATGTGAGGTGTTTCAAATGGATGCTTTCTGTTGTAGTTAACACTGAAGCAGACTGCATGTTCAACAGAGAAGCTCCTGAGATTGCCTGAAGGCAAAGAGTTGTTATACTACAGCAGTTACAGTACAACTAATGCATGTGTGTTTGTGTGTGTGCGTGCGTGTGTGATGGGCTCTGGGATATCTGTGTCTCTGTGCATCTGTTTATCCCACGGCAGTGTCGTATCATCGCCGATGGCAACCAGTGGCTTGACAATGACAGAGACTCCTCTCTGTGTTGCTGCTGATGCAGTACTAACACATACACAAACACACACACATACATACACACACACACAGAGAATTTGCACTGCTCAGTAATGGATGGGAGTTGGCAACAGCTGAAGTGTGTTGGTAGTCAGTACTTTCCAGTGTTTTCAAGCCTTCTCTCTCACATAACTGTAGGCATTATTTTGAGTTTTGTTTTCAACGTACGGTAGTTGCCTTATTTTTCTCCTTTTTATTGTTTATAAGGAATTTCACTGTGCATTGTCATCATAGCAGTAGCACAGTTTTGTATATGTTTCAGCCTTTTTTGTCAAAAAAAAAATGTATGAGGGAGTGTGTGCTCCTGTGCCACACCCTTCCCACTGACCGGTTCACTCCATGTTTACATACCACGTTAGTGATGACCTGTTACAAAGAGGAATGCTAGGCACAAGCCCACTGATGTTCACACCTACACTCTCAGCTTTGCCACTATAGCTGTTCTGCATATGCTTGTGCATTGCTTCAGCTGTTATTTAGTAATGCAGCCTTAATCTCAAAGTGTGAGCATGCAGCATTTCTCATCTGATGTTGTTTTATCCTTTTGATAGACTTATTAACAAAAGAAAACATTCATAGATGTACAAAGAAGCGAGACTGTGATTTGTCTTGATACATCTTTTCTCTGTATGATTTCCATTGTATTAATCTTAAACGAGAGGGATTTGAATATAAATTGAAAGCCTCAAGCCCAGTCCCCGAAGCTAAACTGTAAATAATAACTCTAAACTTTTTCTAATCTTTGGTAATTGAAGCAAATGGGTTTTGCGGGGAGAGATTTGTCGCAGGCAAACGTACATACATTCATTTTTATTTACGAGGAGGCGAGGGCTGAGCAGTGTAATGAGTGAAAATGCATGCTTAATTTAAATGGCGAGTGTGTCTGTTAGGGAATGCATTACAGTCTGCAGAAGAAGCGTAAGACATATTAATTGACAGACAGGAACCGCTGTCTCCGAGGTTGATACAAGTAATTTATTACTTCAGAAACGAATGCCACCGCCAGAATGTGCTTCATTAATTTCAAATTTAGTTTTAATTTCAAGCTGTTGCCCCTTGAGAAGAATAAGGTGGCAAGTTCTATTTGAAGACACATTTTCCCCTTTCCCTCCCTCCATTTTTCTCTTTCCATTCTCCATCTCTCTCTCTCTCTCTCTCTCTCTCTCTCTCTCATGCTGTCTCTGATTTTCTGCAATACGGAACAAAGACCTGGGGGTGGAGAGAGAGATTGGGAGGGGGTTGCAACTTGATTCCAATTTAAAACGATGTCAATGTAAAAACAGGGAAGTTTGAAAAGAAGTACAACAAGTGTTTATGATAGGAAAGACTTTGTCTGCAAATGTCACTGGACGATTCCTCCAGTGTGAATGTAGATCTTGCGTTTCTATCAGTCCTCCACTTGGGGATGAAAAAAGGGAATATGGAATGGAAAATCTCCTTTTAGATATGCTGTCAAAGTGGTTCTAACAAATCTCTCTCTCTGTTTTATTCTCTCTGTCTGAGCAGCATATGTCCCTGAGGATGAGAAGGAAGCAGCCCTGTTGGATGAGGACCTGGATGGAGATGACTCGGCTCAAGAAGGGGAGGAACCTGCCGCCAAGTTCCTATGTCAGGACAAGGACTTCCTTCTCAAGGACAGGCCAGGATCCACTGGCTTCCATGACTCCCCCAACCCTGCTGACTTCTCTGGTCAGGAGCTGGACAGTGAGTCTCACGTGAGCGAAGCCAGTGACAGAATGTCTGATTTTGAGAGCTCCTCGCTTAAAAATGAGGATGACGTCCTCCCCTCAAAAGACCCCTCAAATGCCCTGTCACTGTCTTCCACATCTGCTATGATGGCCGCTGTCGCTGCCAATGCCACTGCCGTAGTAAGTGGAGAGGAGGCCACATTAGCAACAACAGGGTCTGTAGCTGACAGCCTAGAAAAGATGAAGGCCATTTACACTTCTTTCCTGACCAACTCATATTGGTCTACACTGAATCTGAACCTGAGCCAGCCCCCTCCAGAAAAACCCCCTCGCAGTCACAGCAGCAGCAGTAGCAGCAGCAGTAGCAGTAGCTGTGGGAGTGGAGGCTATGACTGGCACCAGACAGCAATGGCTAAAACCCTCCAACAGGCCTCACAGAACCACCACAACAGACTGGCCCTGGTTCAACACCCCACGGTGGCTGTATCCACAGCATCTACAGAACCCAACCTCTTCAGTACCGTCCAACTGTACCGACAGAGCTCCAAACTCTATGGCTCCATATTCACTGGTGCCAGTAAATTCCGCTGTAAGGACTGCAGTGCAGCCTACGACACACTAGTCGAGCTCACAGTGCACATGAATGAGACAGGCCACTACCGCGATGATAACCATGAGACTGACGGTGAAGGTGCTAAACGGTGGTCAAAGCCCAGGAAGCGTTCCTTGCTAGAGATGGAAGGGAAAGAGGATGCACAAAAGGTTCTGAAGTGCATGTACTGTGGGCACTCGTTTGAATCCCTGCAGGACCTAAGTGTCCACATGATCAAGACGAAACACTACCAGAAAGTGCCTCTGAAAGAGCCTGTTACACCGGTGGCAGCTAAGATTATCTCCACAGCTCGAAAGAGAGCACCTATCGAACTAGACATCCCTAGTTCACCTGACTCTAATGGAGGGACCACTCCCAAGTCCACCTCCCTCAATGACTCCAACGACATACTCCAGAGGGTTACCAACCCTTATATCACACCTAACAACCGATATGGGCACCAGAACGGTGCCAGCTATGCCTGGCAGTTTGAGTCCAGGAAGTCACAGATCCTCAAATGCATGGAGTGTGGCAGCTCTCATGACACACTGCAAGAGCTAACCGCTCACATGATGGTGACTGGACACTTTATTAAAGTCACCAATTCTGCTATTAAGAAAGGCAAACCCATTATAGAGTCGCCGCCCTCAGTCCCCACGTCCAATTCAACAGTTGAAGAAAAGGTCCAGTCTGTTCCATTAGCTGCCACAACCTTCTCCCCTCCACCTGCCCCTGTGCCTCCTCCAACCAGCATCTCCCCCACTGCCATGGCTGTGGAGATAAAAAAGGAGGAGAAGGAGGAGGAATGCACTAAAGAGCCTATCATCAACAACGGTAACAATATCAACAAAGAGAAGAAGGTAGGAGTTGAGGAGGAGACTGAGGAGAAGTTTGATATTTCTTCAAAATACAGTTATCTGACTGAAGAGGATCTAGACGAAAGTCCAAAAGGGGGTCTTGACATCCTCAAGTCCTTGGAGAACACAGTGACCTCAGCCATCAACAAAGCACAGAATGGCGCTCCAAGCTGGGGTGGATATCCCAGTATCCATGCTGCCTATCAGCTCCCAAATATAATGAAGCTCTCTCTGGGCAATTCTGCGAAGAACTCTCCCCTGAAATATATGTTTCCTGGAGGAGAGATCCTCTCACCCACTGGTAAGAGCCAGTCTCTACTCTCCCCTCCCAGCCGCCAGACCTCTCCATTGCCCAAAAACAACTTCCATGCTATGGAGGAACTAGTCAAGAAAGTGACAGAGAAAGTGGCCAAGGTTGAGGAGAAAATGAGAGAGCCCAGTGGTGTTGCCAGAGGATCTCCTCGGAGACGTACCACACCTTCACCCTGCAACAGTGAGGCAGGGGACTCAGCTCGAGGAGAGTCCCCCAAAGAAAATCGAGTGGGAAACTGTAAAACCCCAGATAATACGAATGGAGTGGAAAAGGGTGTAGGAGATGGAAATGCATCCAATAACGGAGATTCAAATGGGGATATTTCCATAAAAGAGTCTGTGGAAAATGGAGTGGAATCAGCTGCTGTGACATCGCCCCTCCCTGCCTCCCTGTCTGGCAGCACAGCTATCATTACAGACCATCCACCTCCAGAACAACCTTTTGTCAATCCTCTCAGTGCACTGCAGTCAGTAATGAACGTCCACCTTGGTAAGGCTGCAAAGCCCGCCCTGCCCTCCCTTGACCCTATGAGCATGCTGTTCAAAATGAGCAACAGTCTGGCAGAGAAAGCAGCGGTGGCTGCTTCCACCCCACCAGCACAGACCAAAAAGCCCAGTAATGACCACTTAGACCGCTACTTCTACCAGCAACATCTAAGTAATGACCAACCCATGGATCTCACCAAAGGCAAACATGCTGACAAAAACAGCAGTGGTGGTTCTCTGAGTTCGACAACTCTCTCTTCCACTGCTTCCACTCCGTCCTCGATCCCCCCCCATTCCACAGTCACTATGACCAAAGCCTCAGCTGCAGTAGCCTCCTTCATGTCCACCTCCCCTCTGAGAGAAAATGCCCTGTCAGACATCTCTGACATGCTGAGGAACCTGACTGAAAGCCAGGCGGTATCCAAGTCCTCCACACCCACCAGCCAGTCAGAACGCTCTGACATCGAAGGTATCACACAAGAAGAAACAGAAGATGTTTCACCAGCCCAGAAACGCAAAGGCCGTCAGTCCAACTGGAACCCTCAACACCTCCTCATCCTACAGGCCCAGTTTGCTTCCAGTCTGAGACAAACAAATGATGGCAAGTACATAATGTCGGACTTGAGCCCACAAGAGAGGATGCACATCTCCCGTTTCACTGGCCTCTCAATGACTACAATATCCCATTGGTTGGCTAATGTCAAATACCAGCTGAGGAGAACTGGTGGCACAAAGTTCTTGAAAAACTTGGATTCAGGTCACCCAGTGTTCTTCTGCAGTGACTGCGCCTCTCAGATTCGCTCACCATCCACCTACGTCAGTCACTTGGAATCCCATTTGGGCTTCCGTCTGCGTGACTTGGCCAAGCTTTCTGGGGAGCAGCTGCTAAGCCAGATATCGCAGCAACACCATCAACATCGCCACACCAAAGGACTTTCTGAAAAACTGCTCTCTAACCTTCACTCATCCAGCCACCCTTTAGCATCCTCACTACCCACATCCATACCCTCCTCCTTACCCATCTCCCTGCCCTCATCCTTAAACACCCCTCTGCCCTCAACTGAATCCCCATCACCCTCCCCAGACGACGACGACGGTGGGGCCATGTACCAGTGCAAGCTCTGCAACCGGACTTTTGCGAGCAAGCACGCGGTCAAGCTTCACCTGAGCAAGACTCATGGGAAGTCTCCTGAGGACCACCTCATGTATGTGTGTGAGCTGGAGAAACAGTAGCACCAGCTGCGGACAATGCTGCACTCTTTCATAATGGCTCACTCTTTCTTGCTCTGTCTTTATCCTTTCACAGACATTACTTGCAAAGCAAAGGAAAGGATTATTAACATGATGGAACTGCACAAAGATGCCATACAACTACTGCTTTGTGTTTTGGCACATGGTTTTAAAATTTGCATTGTAGCATTTTTTGTCTTTGTTTCAGTGTGAGGTAGACTCACTCTGGTCAACTCACTCGATTTTATGATCCGAGTGTGATGTGATGTTCTTTCATAGGACTAGTGATTTTTTTTTTCCTAATGTGCAGATGGAGGCGGTTGTTATGGGAGGACACAGTAAATGAAGGTTTAAAAAAAAAGAGATTCTAAATGAAGTGGTATGTATTTTGTGTACATGGAAATTAAGTTCCTTTATATTTTGGCATCACTGGGGTGTGATAAGCTGCATGCATAAATGAAACAGTTTAGTTAAACATTTTATAACTAAATCTGGTGCACTTTCCATGATTTTTTCTCTTCATGTTTTCACTCTTTCTTGCTCGCTCTGTCTTTTTCTTTTTCTTTTTTTCTAAAAAACATTTTTGTGCTGGAGTCAGCATTTAAAATTTAACCCTCTGAGTACGTCAAAGCACTTCTACACCTAAGATCCACTATATACTGAAAGATTTCAGATTGGGAATTATTGAAGCTATTGTGAGAATTGGATGGACAGTGTGTGCATTCTGTCTGCAATGTCTGTTTCTCAGAAATAGAGAATGCTGAGTCTAACGCTAGTTTTCATCTTAATACTTGTCTGGAAAATTCTCACAGGACTTGACACAAACATTGTTGTAAAAAAGAAGAAAAAAATTGTATGTCTTTTACTTTGGTCGATCAGGGACCTATATTAATTCAGGTCTGTGTAAAATATGTATATAAAAACATATTAATTCCTGTCTAAATTATGCATCGTTTCTATATTTTTAATTTAAAAGGATTATGACTATCTGCTGGTGCACAGTATATGAAGACGTAAATGAAATTGTTTTGCACAATAGTTTTATAAATGTGTTATTTAATCAAAGGATACGAAAAAAAAGGGAGATAACAAAGTGATGACAACAGGTGAATCTTTTTATTCCCGACTCGTGCTCAAAGGGTTAAAGACTCTTTTTACCAGACACTACTCTACATGTGCCGCTGTATGAACACTAAAAAGATATTAAAGGTTGTACAAAAAAAGATGTTACTTTATGAAGATATTTCACATGTAAACTGTTATTTATAAGCACTCTTGGTTGTTTCATATTGTTGAATGCCTTTTTGATTGTTGTATTTTGCTTTATTATTAATATTATTATTTTTATTATTATTATTATGTTTTGTTTTGTTTTGTTTTGTTTTGTTTTGTTCTGTCTAATTGCTCTGCCATGATTCCACACTGCAGCTTTATCTTTTAGGGATATGAAAAGTAACCATGGTTACACTAACCCCCTTGAGTGACAAGTTCTGCTACATTTTTGGCAGTTAATTTGCTGAAGTAACTGACAGCTGCCAGTGTAGAGAAATAAGAAAAAAAAGTATGTGTAAAATATTGGCATGTAAACAGCACAGATACTGTTATGCATTCTGTGCTGTAAGTCTTTTTCATTTCGTTCTTTCGTTTTCTGTTGTTGTTGTTCTTGACAATGAACCCCCATTATATGACTTCATATAACCTTGTTTTCTACTGCAGCATTAAAAAAGGAAACTGTTTTTTGCAATAATGTGTGTGTGTGCATCGTGTGTGTCATGGCTATCAATTATGTGTGTGCTGTGCAATCCCTAATGAGCACATTAGACTGGGAGTGTGTCAACGTCTGTCTGTGACGAGCTGCAGACTAGTTTACAGTGAGTGGCAGCAGCAGGGCCGTGTGGGAGGCAAACACACACACACACACACACACATTCAGACATGCAAACAGACACCATCACTGCTGGGCACTTGAATAGCCTCTTCTGTTGTTCTAGTGGCTTAAACTAAGGCATATACTGCATAAGGCTGAGTCTGCAACATGAGATCTCAGATACAGTAAACAATCAAATGGGGGAAAAAAAGTTGCTTTATTTTAATAAGAGGGAATTGGATATTGCAGTGTGTCATAAAGCACCAATCTGTCATTTAGGTTAAATTTGAAGGAATAAGACTCCTTGTTACACGCTTGTGTGATTTACACAATCTTGCCATTTAATTTTAACAGATTCTAACACATTTCTGATGCACGTATATGAAACAAAACATGCATGCACATTGTACACATTGCTTTCTGATAAACAACCAGAGAGGAGTGGTCTTTGATGCTCCTCCTTATTCCACATGGGATATGGAAGTATTCATACACACACACACACACACACACACACACACACACACACACACACACACACACACACACACACACACACACACACACACACACACACACACACACACACACACACACACACACACAGGTAAAGTTTCTCTTCCACATCTCCAGATATAATTACCTCTGACGTCCATTTTGTGACTGCTCTCAAAGAGGTAAGCAACCTGACAGACATATTTGTTCAGGCTTTGTGGGAGTTGACAACAGTGCTGACAGGATGAGCAGGTCCTTTCAAGTGTTTATATTTTCATATTTTCCCCCTGTCCTGATGCATTGATTAAATAGGAATTGCATCACAATCAATTTGATCATGTACCACCCGACGGTCCGATCCACATAAAGCAGATGGAGTGAAGAGTTAAGCAAATAGGGGTGAGAAAAGATCTGCAAGAGCTGCTCCCTGTCCGAAGATCTACATGAGAATCACTATTATGTTCAGCCCAGATGAGGAAGCGGGGATACAGAATTATAGAGGGTAGAAAAAAATGTTGAGGAACTAGCACATATAGTCAACATACATGAAGATCTGCTCATACAAACACATGTGCGCTACATTACACAAATATACAGAGCACACAGAGCTGAGCAAGCGCTGTACTATATGTTCCTCAACTATGATTTTTTTTTTTGCTCTGTTCTGCCACTTAATATACCATACTGAGTAAAAACATCCATACATAGGCAAGCACACAGAATCGCATGCAACACAAACACCTCTGAATGGGACAGACGAGTATACCAAATTCACACGGAGCACAAAAGGCATACACACAGACAGACAGACACACACACACACACACACCTCTCAACAGCCAGGTAGAAGGACTTCATCCGCTGTGACAAGGTGCCACCGTGTGTGAAAATGTCAGCCTTCAACAGTGCAGCCTGAAGTCTGGCACCATATTTAAGGCTCTCATTAGCCTCAAAGAAAATATGCGTGAAATTGAAGTGTAAGAAAGCCATTTTCTCTCTCCCAGCCTTCACATCTGGCAAGTAGAGGCAAGGGCTTATTAAGGTTCAAAACTAATATGCAGGAGACAGTGGGTATTCACCACTGGGAAGTGAACACATACACACGCACACACAAAAGAAACATTTACATTCATAGAATTACTATGTGTCTCAATGTAATCACAATGCGCAATAAACTCCATTAGTCACAGTCAGTGAAGTACAATGTTGAGTAAATGCCGATCTACAGACAGTGATCAACCTGGGGAAAATTACACCAACTTTTTGTAATTTATTTGAATGCACCACTGTGCTCAGACAACTTCAGTTCATCTGAGTTCAACCCTCTCAGGCCAATGGTAAGACTTTTACCATTTTTCATTTCTTTGTATTTTTCCTAATCAAGTTGTCATTTGGAACTAAGTTTTATCAAGTACTAAACACAATTGTCTCAGCTGTCAATTCTGTACAATATATAGAGGTCAATATAGTCATTAAAAAAGACCTTGAATTGTTGCCTCTGTTATTGAATTTTAACACAGAAAAAATGTTAACATTTACATGAATTGTTAGAAGTGATTTGAAGTTTGTATGTTTATCTGGTTGCATGTTTGTAAGATGAATTGGGTCTTATTAGACAAACTGGGGTTCTTGGACAGATTCATTAGCTTAAGAATTAAAATCAAATCAAACACAGAACCTCCTTGCTAGAGGCCCCATTGCTAGCCACTGTACCACTGTATCATGCAGGTATACATTCATATGTCACAAATGCAAGGAACCAATCCTGTCAACTATGGAAGACTGGGGGAGGGGCTAGATAAACCTAAAACCTTGTCAGTACAGAGAGCCAGAGACTGTATTAGCCAAACACTAACACTGTGGCCACACAGGCTAACAAAAAAAACCCTAAAACAAATAACTAAAGTAACTGATCCAATACATCTGTTACCAATTATAAAATGACTTTGAAATTATGTAAAGATGTTAACCACAACCACATCAAATCACATAAATTCAGTACAGTCAAAAATGAGATAAAATGTTTGTGACCTTTAGTGGGTGCTGATTTTTAAATTTGCTTTGTAATTTCTTGTGATTAACAGTTAAAGCAGTACTTAAGAACTTTCAATTTTGGTTGAGTTTGGCGGCGCCAGTGGCCCAAAGTGGTAGTGTTTTGCCTGAAAGAAGACTCAATTTCCCATGAGCACCAGTGCGTAGCGCCGTAAACATCCTGATCACCCGGTGCATGGAAATGAACAGAAGATGTCCAAACTAAGTTTCTGTTACCAGTGGATCATTTCACAGTAAACACATATACACAATCCGACGGAAAGGTGTCGCATTGCCTGCTCCCTCCTCGTGACTCGCGAAAGTGAAAGTGAAACTTAAGTGAGTTCCCACCATGCTCCTCAAAGCTGCTTAGTAGTGCCAGTGAAGGCGGTAGACCCCCTCAGGCCATGACAGAGGGGTCATTCAACCTGTTGTAAGTCGATGTACCATCACAAAAGTTATGAAAATATTCCTTAGTGTTGGTTTAAGTAATACATCTTTAGTTTTAGCTAAGGCTATCTCACAAGCTAGCTTTCATTTTACATATTGCTCTTCTTTTCGCTTTCTAGTGAGCTGTGTGGCTCTGTAGTCATTGCATCCTGGCTTTGCAGCTGCCCTGGCTGCAATCTCTGCCATAGACAAACTGCATGTGCTGCATTTTGCCTTGGTAATAGTTCTAATTTGTAGCCACTGCAAATAGAGACAGTTTTCACTAAAATTTAACAATAAATGATATCAATGAAATAACAAATATTTCATATAATAGATGTCAGAGCTATAGATACAGCTTTGACCAAACATGAAGGTATAGTGCCATTTTATAGGGATAGTTCAACATTTTGGCAAATTGGCCGATTGCCATAATCCGTATAGTTTTAGGAGTAGGTCCATTACCTTTAATTGTCGGTGCAAGCTATTTTTATATCACGGAGCAGAGCCACACTACGGAGGCTCATGGAATTTCTTGGTTTCCCTCACCATACTCATCAATACACAATCCAACAACTCCAAAATGCTCTTGTGGACAAGTTGTGACCTGCACATTAACCACGCTATGAGATAATAACGGAATGTTACGAGACAGACTGCTGATGTGCGTTCCCGTCGGGAGCAGTTTTTCTGCAAGCAGTCTCTGCATTTGCCTCGAAAACAACTTTGTCTCGTAACGTTTAGTTAAGAAATTCCATGAGTCTCTGTAACGTAGCTCTGAGCAGCTCATGGCTCTGCTCCACCATTCTAAAAATAGCTTGCACCATCAATTAACAAACCTACTCCTAAAACTTGTGGGCCAATTTGCCAAAAATGTTGAACTATCCCTTTAAGGCAGAATGGCTCAATGTGAACTCACCATGATTGCTGTAAAACTGTCGATGGGAAGTAGGCCTCTGGAGAGGTAAAATGATTGTACTGCTATGCCAGTGAACATTAACATCTTAATAGCGGTTTTGGAGATGGTGCTATGTGCCAACATACCACACCCTCATTGTAGCCCACACAATGCAACCGTCAGAATCCCCCAGGAACACTGAGAGAGCTTCCACAATAGTAAAGCTGCTCCCATGCATTTGAGGAAGGTGCGCTGCAGATCCAGATAGCTTTATCTAAAGAAGGGGGCTGGTGGGAGGGTGGGGATACAAGCTCAGTGGATCTACTCCTTACAATGGAATCACACAGCATAACATAAATAAAGCCAGAGTACAAGCAACCATGCTCCTTACACAAAGACACACAGGGAGCGTGCCCTGTCCATCTCACTCTCTCTTGATTTCTTTCTCTGTTCCCATTTCTCCTCTCTCCTGTTCTTTCTTTCTCTTGCACACAGTCACACAGACACAATGCTAGCGGGCCAGCCATCTGCCTCACACATCCTATTTTACAATTGAACATAATATACTGTAATTTGTAATGCTAAAATTTGATGTCAGTGTGCTAAAGGTCTACACAACCACACTTTTTCAGTGTACGCCTAATTTCTGCCTTGTACGACTACATACATCTGATTGACTAATTATCGTAGAGAAACATGAAGATGTTTAAGTCCTCACATTGTTTAGTCCAAACTGATCATTTTCTGCTGCGTAATATCACAAGTTGTATGGATGCCATTGCCTGTCTTTTGGTGACACAGTTGGTCCACCTGAAAAATCTCAACACCTATTGGATGGAACTAAAATTTGGTATATATATTCTTGGTGCCCAGATGATGAATCATGAAGACTATGGTAATCCCCTGACCTTTCCTCTAGTGCCATCCACTGGTAGGACTTTTTATATATTTAGTGAAATATCTCAATGTCTACTGCAGATTCTTTACAGATATTCTCAAAAGTATTTTGAGAATGGCTTTTCCTCAAAATACGCAACCACTGTATCACTTTCCCGCATGTAGACTTTCACAGTCAAGATCACAACAGTTACTGTACAGAACCACACACAGGCAATGAGTGATGGACAAGACTTTGACAAATTACAGCTACTCTTTGCCTACAACATGTTAGTCACACAAAACATTACCACAGGGAAGGAGATGCAGTGTTTCCTCTACATTCATTGCTAAATCCTAGCCGCCGCTTCTTCAAATTTCTTACTTTTTTTTTGTTTTTAATTGTCGCAAATACACAACCGCATGTCTCCACCTTCACAGCAACCTAGAGGAAAAACAGAGATGTTTATTGAACTTGAATATCTTACTTTGCTTGGCCTTTATTCTGGTAAACAGTAAAGAGAGGACAACTCTTCAATTAAAATTCTCAATTGAAATTTATTGACAGGGGGCCTCTATTCGATGAGGGCACCCTTACAAATATCTGTTAATAAAGTGAATATCTTATTGCATCTCAGAACATTATCTGATATTGTCCGTTTACATCCACCTTATAATTCACTACCCTCATTTGGTTGCAGAAGCTTTGTTGATTACAGACCAATTTCATCCATTTTTTCTGTGATTTTGTGCATCCCTACTAGGGATAGTACCTGGTATTTGGTAACACCTCAGCCAAGGTTCCAAAATTACAATGTGATGTCAACCCACTCCCGGCCACTGATTGGCCAGAGATCCGTCACTGGAAGAGTTGCAAACGCAATGTCCAATACGTGAATCAAACCCGCTAAACCCACCGGCAACAGCACCCACTGATCTGTACTGCAACTGTTGTTATTCTTTAAAGTGACTTATTTGGCTGCTGTGCAGAAAACCACACCTTGGTCGGTCAATGAGGAGCAGATAAGTGCTTTTAGTGGCTGACGGCGGGACCGAAAAAAGACTGCAAGACGATGCCACTGTAGCAGCCCTCCTGTGACGACCCCACCCACGTTGAGGAGGTATTGTGAGTCGTCCACCAATGCAGTTTTTTTTTGGTCCATCACGGTGTTAAGAAATAGATGAGGCGAGTTGTTCAGAATGGCCTCTATGATCTTCAGTGCACATCTCTCCACCACATCCCCAGGGAATCCATCAGGGGAACATGATTGAAGTCTTCTGATATCATTGAAAGTGTGTCAGGATGTTTAGTCTGTATCCTAGCAATGACTTCATGGAGAACTTCACATGGAACTTCTGCAGTAGCCATTGGTGGATGTACACAAGTATTGTAATGATATGGAAAAATGTCTACTGTCTGAGTCTTCACCAATATCTCCAGCTCATCACTCTTGTTGGGCAAAAAGTTGACATTTCCCATGATGACTGATGGCAGAAAGGGACTACATGTCCATTTCCATATGTGGATACTGGTTAGGTTTCTATGTTAATAATATCTGAAATTCTGTAAGAAAGCTGTCAGTTGGAGAAAAGGTTTATGTCAGCCCCCCGGGGTATGACATGCAGGAATTATCTGAAGTGACTTATTTCTCCAACTTGGCATTTGAATTCCAGACATTTGTCAATAAGAAGACGATCCCACTACTGTTGACAGTTCAAAGTGAGAAAAATTAAAGCCTGAATTCCTTAATTTGCAATGTGTCTGCTTGTGTTTGATTACAGTTGATTTATCATCAACATCTTCTGTAGGCAAAACTTGTTTTACCTGCAGCAACAAAATCTTCACAGAGAAACAAACCACATTTACCTCATCTGGATGTAAAACATCAAAAAAAAAAAAAAAACCTTCTATGGGACCAAAAGATCACTGACTGAATCTCTGTCTTAAAGTCTTTTCGTCATAAATTCACCAGAGCAACTCTTGGTAATATTACTAGGGTCTTGATTCACTAATGTCTTGCTTTGGGAGAGAGCTATTCATTTGTACAGCCACTGATGTCTCAGATCATAGGAATGGCATATGTAAATTCTGTCTAAGCAGGTTCCTGGGCTAGATTCCTTATGAAGACTATGGGAAGTGTGCCAAGAGACTGGGAAGTTGCACATCAAAGTCATACATCAGATGCAGCTGGAAGGTAGAATCATGACATTTACTTGCTTTTTTAATAAAATATTTAAAGAATCCTTATAAGGGTTAACTTTAAGGTTTCATACCCTCATACTGCTCTGAATCTTCTTTTTGCTGCATATAGGAGGAATAACAAATAGACACTTCCATACTTAAAAAAGAACTGTGTATTTTTAAATGCTACCAATAACCACAAGTTATTGTTATTTGTTATAGTTCTGGTGTTTGAACATATTTAAATATTAATTTCTAATCCCTAGTATCCAAAACAGTTCAAACCTGTTAATACAAGCTGTACAAATATTCTGAATGAGATTGTATTTGATGTCATCATCTGTCTGCACTGGGCAATCATGTTCCATCATGTTATGAGAAATCTCATGTTGTGGAAACTATAAAGAAGCATTGGTGAAAGAAATTGAAAATAGTTAAGTGAAATCATAGCCTCGTAAACCAGCCTCTCGCGGAAGTGCATTTCATTTCATTCCGAGGGAGAGTCTGGCCTCATCCCCATTCTAAGCGTTTGGACTGAAACCCTCAGAAGGCCGAGCCAATCAGCGTCGCCCGCTGTGATTGACACAGCACGTTGGCCAATCAGGGACCGACTGGTGCAAAGCCCCGTCACTACACCAACTTGCTGATTGGCTGAATGGGGTTGTCTGTCAACGCTACTACCAAAGATATTAAACCGTCTTTGCTACTACTCCCGCCCAGCTCCCGCCCACCCCAAACGCTTGCAGGGGGGATGAGGCCAGACTCTCCCGAGAAATGAAATGAAATGCATTTTCGCGAGAGGCTGGTTTACGAGGCTAGTGAAATCACCCAGCAAAATATCCACATCTATTTTTTTTTCACATTACACAAATCTATTTAGATTCACATGAAAATCCAGTTTTTAACCACTAATTATTTTCATCTTGGAACTGCAGTGGAATAATGACAGTCTAAACTATGCATTGTTTGTGGTTCTTGTATTGAGCAAATTACAAATTCAGAGTGGCAGTGTAGATGTCAGCCAGTCATATCACATTTGACCTTGTGAGTCCAGGTGAAACTGGTGGAAAGACGATTTCAACACCTTGGTATCTATGCTTAGAGTTAACAGCACAGAGATGACTGAGACAGTATGTTCCGAGTTGGTAACAACTCACAAAGCTTTGTTCGTTATTGTTGTTGTTGTTAGCAATGTTAGCTAATACCAGCCAATGAAACATCATGTGCCATAGACTATGACATGGTGAAGCCATCTTGGATTGCAAGCTACTGAAGTTATTCCAAGCATCTAAGTTGGAATTCTGACTTTCTGTTGAAGTTGACCAGGAACTCAGAAATTCTGACATCCAAGTTCTAATGTAATACATCAGTAATTTCCTGTGTACTTCCCTGGAGAATTGGACTGCTAACATAGCACATAATTGCACCAAAGATGCACATGTCACATGTTAAGACAAGCCAAAGCTCTGTCACCAACAGTCACAATGCCACCAAGCTTCAAGCATGACCTAATTTGTGAGTACATGAAAATTCATATATTAAAATTGATTATGTATATGCTACTTAAAAATAGATTGTATGCAAATTGTTAATTAAGTACATAAATTGATTTTGTGCAAGTTTTGGTAAATATTTCACAAAAAAATGCACTTCCGAGATGTAAGAATACTCCTATAGGTGGTTATTCCCTATTATTGCATTATTTTCTATATTACCATGTTTCAAAGTACGTCCTGATTTGAATTTTATTGTGCACCTCTCTGCTCTGATGAAGAGTCAGTAAGTCAGTGTGTATTTGTTACCTGCAACACCGTAGATCTTTTCGGGCCCCACACGATTCTAAAGTATCTTAAAATAACACTTGCGATGAATGTGCAATTTCCCTAATTTACGGCAGGTTGCTGTACTCAGGACTGTGGGCTGGATGGAAATCTTAAATGGGGCTTGAACAGCACTCCTCACAACAAGAAATCAATATGCCATGCAGCCTAGAAAGGCGACTTGCTATCTATTGTGGCTGAGGCAACGCTCGCGGGGTAATTTCCTCTAAACGCTACAAACACAGCTCAGCCACTTCACCGACACAAATAGAATCCCAGTCACACGCTCTGACACACATACACTCAAGAAGATGCATGCTGAGTGTGTACACTGGTCTGTCCTTGCATGTCTGTGTGTGGAGCTGGAGATACAATGACAGAATGTGTTGTATTGTGCATGTGTGTGAGTCACCTTTTTTGGGTGTGTTCTCTTTGTGTAATATACGTTGTATGTTTATTTTATATATAGAATATGTGCAAGTTATTGCCCATAGGCCAATGAATGTACAATGTGTCTAACATCTCAAAATGATTTACATTACAAAATTGTGATTGAATTATAAAACAGTGTTTCTGCTTTCACCAAATAAAACATGCTCAAACGAGATATAATTGCAGAGCATGTTTATCAATTTAATTATAGTTTAATCAACTGTGTTTTTATTATTTACACCCACATGTGCACATTATTTTTATTTTTTTTGTAGACATGCAAAATATAGCAATATTAAGACAAATGCAATTGGTTTATTTGGTTTTTAATTACTTGTGACAGCTGTTACATAAACATAAGCACACATGCAACAGGTTAAAATAAGTAATATGTAAAAAGAAGCGCCATATTTCACTTTGTAGCAATCTTACGTTGGGGCCAGACTTTTTTTCTTCATCTTGAAGCAAAAACTGTGAGGACAGGACATATCTCCCCAAAACACAAAATGTTCTTTCAACTTAACACAATATTGCACAAGGTGTACATTTGGAGAGACACACATAAAAGTACAAATAAAAATCACTCAACTGAAAGGTTACGTGATTCAGACTTGTGTAGCTCCTTGACTACGGATATGGTGCAATCAGAAGTAGAGCTCTGCTGATTGAGGAAGAATTGCAGGTAGGGGAGTTCAGACCATATCCATTACCAAATATAATCTATTCTCCTCTATGGAGATGCTATCTGTCCCAGGTCCTACAGGAACAATACAGAGGACGTGCTAGCACCGTTGTTCTTGGATTGGTTTGCTGTGGTCCTCATCAGATAAGCTGGGATGCTCCCTGGAGATTCACACATAGCCTACCATATTAAGCTTGTGTGTGTGTGTGGCCAGACTCTATAGCTAGAACTTTATCAGAGGTATCTGGGGCTCTCACCCCTAAAAAAAGGTAATAATATAAGTAGGTTAGATATAGAAACATGTAATAGTACAATCAAGACTCTAAATAATAATCAACATGGGAAATTTGACTAAATACCACAACCTCTTCAATGACATCAGTAACTGTGCGTTCACACCAAAAGCGACTTGAGCGACCGCGGCGACCGGCTGCCATTCATTTTCAATGTACGCTGGCGACGAGGAGCGACGCGATTTGAGCGACACGATGCGAGCGACGAAAGTTGAGAGAGGCTCAACTTTTTGCAAATGTGCAGCACAGCTTGAAAGTCCCACCCCTTTGGTCACTTGGTGCAAGGGCCTGCTAGAGCAGATGTCCATCACAGAAAGGCACAAGGTTTGAACACAAAAATGCACAATTCACTCTCATTAAAGTTCACAAGATTTAGTTGTCCAGAAAGAGCATACAAAACTCAGGCAACTCGGGTATCTAGAAAACTCCAAAGAAATCTCAAAAGTTTAAAGCACACTTTAAAAACACATGGAGAGGGGCGGTGTTTAGCTCACTGGGTCTGCCGCCCCATGTTGAGGCTCAGTCCTCAGTGCAGGCGGCCCCGGTTCGAGTCCCACGTCGGACGGCCCTTTCCTGCGTGTCATTCCCCGACTCTCTGCCTCCCCATTTCCTGTCTCTCTCTCGACTGCACTATCAATTAAAGGCAATAACAGCCCAAAAAATATACTTAAAAAAAAAAAACACATGGAGAAAACAGCAGCTGCAACGCTTGACACAAAATGACAAAGACGAACTGGCAAGTAACAGAGGGAGAAGGTGAGTATACACACTGAGGAAAGGAAAACAATGAGACTCAGGTGGAACACGTTAGGGCAAGGCAGGAGGGAACACAGAGGGAACACAGAGGGAACACAGACAAAGACAAGGAAGTGTAGGAACTTGAAATGAGAGAAAAGGTAAGTGACCAAAATAATACAGGAAGTTACATAAATTAACTCAAATTATTGAAACAGCATGATGAGATGACCTTGGGAGTTGGAGCTTGACATGAGTGTAGATGATCACTAGTACTGTTTGGTTTTATCTTCTTAGACATTATCCTCTCGACAAACATCTACTTGAATATTTTGCAAGTTATATAAACTGTGGTTTTGTTTCATCCACTGTTATCAAAATATCTGCTATCTGGGCAGTAACAACTCTTATGGTATCTCATAATGTCAAAGGTGCAACGAGCCAAAGAGTCCATTGTGGTCAAATCTGCCTCCAGTGTTGCATGTTCTTCAGGTGCTAGTGTGGGAATAAATATGTGAGTTTCTGTGTACAGAGCCACCCCCGAGGGGACTTGACCTCCACAAGCATTACCTTTGGCACTGCAGTGCATCATGAGGTCAAATGTGTGACCCCATTCAAACAAATAAGTTGTGTTATCCTGTAATAGACACACCTGTAATAGACACAACAGATCTCTGCTTTGTGCAATATAAGCAGGTTAGTGCGAATTAAATCCGACCATTTTTGAAAGCTGTCATTTAAGGAAAGTCATGCATTAAGATTGACACAGAAGATGCATGTCCCACTGCTTTTACAGCAGTTCATCTGATGGTGGAGAGTTAAGATTTAAGTGGCTATTGATTGGTTTGACGATCACTCTATTTGTAGATAGCCATGAGGTAGAAAAGCATAAAAACACACTAGTTTGATGTTTGGTGTGATCAGCAAATTACGTGTGGTTTAATCATGTGGGATGAGGCACTAAGCAATTCACCACTGACCAAGGGAGTAATCTAAACAGTTAAAAATTTTGTTGATAAGGCTAATGAGAAAAAGTAATGATCTTTTTCACTTCGTAAGTGATTTAAATGGAGCAGTGTTGAAGAAATGTTGCTAACAACAAGCTGTTATACGTCTGCAACCACATGTTTTTATGAGAAATTGCAAAATTGGAAATAAAGCATTATCTACAACCTGGGACAAGATGAGGAACAAAATAGAAAACTGAAAGTAATTAAGCACATAACATCTGCTGCTAGGAATCCCTCTATCAAAACAATAACAATAGACATTGTTGGTTAGTACCATGAATGATCCAGGATCATGTTACTTGATCCCAGCCTATTCACGACCATCCACCATTTGGATTCTTCGGTTTCAGTGATACAGGAGGTTTCAACTGGAAGATGAATTATCCACAGAGGTCAGACAGGTAATTATTATTAATAAAAACAACAACAAATTTCACATTAAACCCCCAAAAAACAATTCTCATCACCACAGGAAAAAACACACTTTCCTGAAAAATTCTTGAAAAATGGCCATGAACACAGTATCATATCCAGATGCTGGTGAATTCTTGGATTTTCAGTTTTCCTTTGGCCTGTGAACAAAACATGAGTGTTTGCAATTATGATATTTCTTGAAAATCACTTGATTCTAACACAAAGAAGTACAAAAAAAACAAAAACATAAAATCAAACCACATCTCAAATCAAAACCGAAACAGCACAGCGACCCCAGATGTCAGAGAAGGACTGGTATAGGGTGTTGGAAACCCTTACACTATTTCTCTTCCACTGTGTACTTATTAAGAATATATTCTGGACATTTTTAACAGCCGAATCATCCAGAGGACAAGACCCAGCTCTGCTCATTTTTAGATATTCTAAATGGATGATTTTACACATTATAGCTTTAACTTCAAATCAAATTTGAAGACTGCAGAAAGAAAATATCTCAAGTGGTCACAAATGCATTTATGACATGGTCCTACAACTCTAACATAATACCATACCTGTGATTTATTTAGATGATTAGTCTCTCATCGTGTTGTTGAATTAAATGGCTCAGGTATATTGATGTCCTCTTGGGTGAGCGTGAGACAGATCAGGAGATCCTGGAGCAGTGTCTAGTGCAGTGTTGGTAATAATGTGAGCACTGTGCTGCACTGTTATACTGATGAAGGAGCTCTTGAATCAATTTACATTCCAATTCGCGCCTATGATCATTGGCTTCGCGTAGTGAACGAACTGACTGTTTCAAGCAACCAACAGGAGTTGCACTTTACAGGAAAGCCAGATTCACACTTGAGGGCAAGGTGAGGTCAACTCTGAGTGAAGCTTATGGTAGAGGTTTAGAAAACACATGGAGGGAATATACACATCTTGCCAAGGAGCGTGTCCCAGAAGTTAAGTAATTAAGTTGCTAAAAAGGAAAAGAGAAGAATCTTGACAATTTTGCTTTGGCTGCCAGCTCAATAACCTTGACTTCACCTAAGTGGCAGAATATGGATGGCCAGTTACAATGCATAGTTTTTGAGGTCATAGGTGACTCAGATGATATCATCATCAAACATATTGCAAATCTAAAATATGTGACAAAGCAAAGTGTATGTCCTCTAATTTCTGGGAATTGGTGAGTAAATTTTCCAGAAAATTAGTGTAAGTTTGTTGAATGAAAAAAAAGAAAGTTAAAATTTATTGATTGACATGATAATAGCTTTTAATTTATGCCGAGCCAAAAGCTGCACCCATCATAAACTTTGTAAGAGATTAGATGTGCTCTAAACAGTGCTTCTTCAGTGCATATTGATAGAACTAGAAGTAAAACAAGTTTCAAGGTGGCTGCTTTCCACCACAGAAGACAGCCCCATAATAAGTCACTTTAAGGTGGATGGGGAACTTAAAATGGTATTTCTAGACTGGTAAGGAAACAGCTATTGGCTGACCGCAAAACTTAAAAATAGCTATTTGAAACTGTGTAATCTCTCCTATTCATGTTCATGAAAAAAAAATAAATAAATCGAAAGTGCCAATTTCCAAACTCACCTCTCATGTGCTCTCTGTAACTGGCTGGAGTCGGGAGAAGCAGGGTTAGGGCGCTCCCTATTCTATTTGCCTGATAGCCTGGAGATCACACCCCTCTCACTGCTCCTCTTCAAGCTCATTATCACGGTTAAATTATTTCCTCCCACAAGAACGTTAATTAACACACACGTCCAGACCACGTCTGGCTGCACAAATTGATTACAACATCAGAGTCAGTGTGTGTGCGAGGCTAGCCACTTCAGGAACAAAAGGCGATTGGCCTGCAGTGGGGCCAGCAAGCCTCTAATGGCAGCAGAAACATATTACATGTGCCACACAATGTATAGCATACGATCCACTGTGTGTGTGCGTGTGTTTATGTATAAAAGTGCTGTGCATGTCTTCTGTGTAAATGCTAATGAGTGAACAGAGGTAACAGCTTTAACAAAGGAACTGTAATCAAGAGGTATGAGACGCAAACACAAAAAGGGAAGCGTCTACGTGGTGGTACAAACACACACACACACTCACTCACAGACACACACTTCAAACTGAGAATGTGAATTTTGTCATTATGACAGAGCAGGATGGGTAATTTCAGGCTTGGCCTCAATCACCAGTGTTAAGCATAATTTCAGTCCTGAAGGGGTTAATTAGGGGCTGTGAGGAGAGGCCTGAATTAATTGGCTTGTGCCTTTTCAGAAAGAAAATAATAGAGGGGGAGAGAGCACGGTTGTGGGGTTTTCATACATCAGAATCAGTTGACAGTGTTGACTTGCAGTGACATTAACTGTACATGTAATAATTATCAGAAGTATTTGATGGAAAGTAAATGACTAACAGATGTTAAAGGATGAGACGAAATATTCTGTAGTATTTCTTACAGTCAACAAATGCAAGGGAAGCACCAGAAACAACACCGACTCTGCTAAAATTGGGGGTGCAATGGTACAGGTAGCCCGTTTTCTGGCCGCGGTTCTTGGTATGGTTCCGGTCGTGGTTTGTGAGAACATTTTTTTCTTCCAAAATAATGTTTAAAATCGTATTTCCTTGTAGAGCTCTCCCTCTCTCACACACACAAACACATAGACAACGGACCTGTCTGTGAACAGCCCCTCCTCTCTGAGCACAATCTGAAGCCCCCTTCAAACAGAGATCGCACTATATTGCCGAAGACCTCTCACTATGCCGGCGGCCACCACAGTCTCTCACGGAAAAAAAAACAAAAAGAAGTTATGTTTTTTTAAAACAGCCTTTAACCATGTTACATCCCATATGAAGAATGCAAAAAGAGGAAGTGCACTGGGAGCTACACTGTGCCAGACGGCCCATGTGTTTGAAACACAAACATCACAACACATTATGAAGTTATCTGTAGAAAAGGTCCACAGTAAATCCACTGCACAATTCTTTGAGTCGTGTTTAGTGAAAAATACTGTGTTCACCATAAATGAGCAACTGATTATTTTCTACTGAGTATGCTGTTGCATGCCTCCAGGAAACTACAGGTATGACCAAAGGTTTCACCTTCCCCCGTTTATACTTGGCTTTATATGCTACCAAACTAACAATATAACAAAGAAAATTCAGTACCGTGACACAAAGTTTAACTTTAAGTGGTGTGGGTGCTGATTGACATAGCTTGCTCTCAGTTCTCATCACTGCCATAAACATAGTTGAAACTGACTTGACTCTGCTGCCGCTGATCTCAGCACTTCATCTACACACTGAACTGCAGCCTGTACACTGAGGAGACTTAATGAAGCTGTTCAGTTGATTATTACACAACTTGTGGTGCATTTTAGTGTTTTTAATTTTGATTTAAATATTGTATTGCCTTAGTTATTTTTTGCTGTCATCACACTGCATGTAGATTTTTGTAAAACTTATAATATAAAAATACACAAACCTCATCACAATATAATCACTAGTCTAGTGTAATAATGCATTTTATTTTACTTAATTCCCTGCACTCTTGTGGCCTGCGCACACCCAATGCTCAAATACTCACAGTGCTCCACACATTTAGAGGAAACATAAAACTCAAACTTCATCCTTTTCTACGTACATCAGTAAAAACCTGTGGGTTTTTTCAAATGATGTAGTGAGGTTTCCTAGAATAGCACCAGGCATGCAAAAGACAATGCAGGAGGAAATGAGTAGTTCAGAGGGAATTAAGTGGACTGACCAGGTGAGCATATCAGAGATGAACAGAGAAGATCTTTGCATCATGTTTTTTTTCTTTTTTCTTTATCTCTTCATTTACTGAAGTGGAGGTGTGTTGATGGGCGCCACGCCTGAGTGCCCATGAAACAGAGTTGGCAAAAAGCTGATGGAGAAGAAAAAAAAAAAAGAATCCATCCCCTCTCTCTGTCTTTCAGTCTCTCTTCCTTCCTCTGCAGTACTGAAAGGCTCATCAGGACTTGTCATCGCTCTAATGAATATCATTTAAATTGCTTTGTGTATGGGAGTGAGTTTGGATGTCGTTTTAATTTGCGCATGTGTTTGAGCTCTTGTGCTCGGCGAGGCGGACGGACGGAGAGCGGCAGCCCTAATGAAACGCCGGCCTCGGTGACAGGCTGACGAGGCCCGACCCGATCAGATGGTGTTGAAAGGAAATTTTGACAGGACGGCGGAGGTAGGGGAGAAACACACACACACACACAAGCATGCAGCATGTATGGAGGACACAAAGATGCAGAAACACATGAGGATTACAACACTGGATATTTGTGCCGGAATATTAGTGTGTACCCGTTTGCATCCAACGCCACTAAACACATGTACAGAGACAAATATCAGCGCACATCAAATTTGCTTTTCAGGAAATAAACCGACTTCATGCTATGTATTATCTCAACATCCCAGTCGGTTGAGCACCCATCCTAATTTCCAGATCCTATCCTCTTTTACACAGCTTTGCTAATGATGGCTGCTCAATGTCCCAGAGATGGGGAATATGTAAAATAACACCCACATCAACCTGCTCAAGATTAGCCATACCAGGCTATAAGCATGGCCTTATCAAAATGAAATTACAATATATGCTGATACCGTATTTCAGCAACAACCAACCCTCCCACTATCCCCCACTCCAACCCTCATGTGTGCACTCCCACTGCCGCACACCTGGTGAAATATTACAACCTTGCAAAAACAGCACAAAGCATTCCCATCTAGTGAGGCGCTTATGATTTAGCATTGCAGGTGTATCAAGAGCTCGCTCTCCCTCTCCTGTCTGACACACTGGCAAACGTGGTCACGCAGCCACCCGCTCAGCCGCAGCGCCCTGTTTCATTACTATCACCCAGAGGTTTTTTAATTGAGTCAGATCCAATTATGAGCCAGCAATTAGCTATTAATATAATCAATTACTCCTCCACGCTTGTCACATCAGAATGTGATGCAGATGTGGAATGTGTGTATGGTGCATTCAGCGCATTACTAACCAGGATTATCACAGTCATGGTGGGGAAAGGGGCCAGGTCCAAAATAAATAAATAAATAATCAAAAAAATAACCAAGGCGTGAGAATAACTGTAGTACTGCTATTGCCATGCCTCCACATAGCTGGTGATAGGAGCCTATCTTGTCTAAGCATATGAGCATATTGCAGCTTTTTCTCCTACTCATCAGTTAGACTGGTAGCCTATGTGGAGCAGCATGTATTGGCAAAGTAAATTTACATTCACAGAATAAATCCTAATTGAAAAATCTATAAATAATGATTCCTGCATTTTACACATATGAAATCTGATGAAAAACAGTTGTGCACATGCAGAAATTATATTTTAAGGTATCAGGGCAGACTGACTACTGCAACAAACAGGAGATAAACCTGTCACACACTCAGAACTCATTTAAACACTGCATTCACCGTCAACACAGTATTTGTGAGCTTTTGTGCCAATATGTAAAAGCATGAGACAACAATGTCTGGGAGTGAAAAATAAAGCCAATACGTCTATGTGAGTGCCAAAACCTGCAGTTCCTCTAATTGCAGATCAGGATGGGTTCAAAAAGTCGGTCAACCCCCATAGAACCCTCATGTTAAAATATCAACTTTACAGCAAAAGTTATTAAGTGCTCACAGCAGTTGCCTGAATGCAAGTCAGAGTGAGTACCTAGCTATGACAATTTAGTGAATATACTGTAAGATAGGCTACAGTCGACCCTATACAGCGGTAATGACATTTTCTATCATCCCCTCAAAAACAGCACATGCCAAAATCAAACAACAGAACAAAACAACCCAGCAAGTTGCAATTTCCACAAGAAACAACACACATTTGTTACATCCCCACATTCAAACAGAGCACCTATTACCACAAAAGTCAATTTTTGAGTCCTTGCTCAGTTCACAGTTTTCAGTCAGTCTGCTCAACAGTCAGTTCTACTTGGTCTCCAAAAGTCGAGTGTAGGCCTACCTACCTCCTGTTTGTTATGGATCCTTGGCTGTGCATCCTTGCATCCACTTAACTCCTGGTGAGGAGCTCACCCTGCAGTAGCCTACCGCCGGTCCGCAGCAGGCGAAATAGGCGAAAAAACGTGTGGATGAAAGGGGAAAGGTATTCCAAGGCGGTGAACGGTCGGCCTAATCTAGGCGCGGATTTAACTCGTGGAGCCTGCGGTAGGCGGCTCGGTTTAGGACGGCTGGATTGCTCCTCTGCGACGACATGGTGAGTACCCTCCGCCATTTTTTTCAAATCTCCCGCCGGGAATCGCGTGTGCGTCGGCATACACGTCATTAAAGGGCCAGTTCGCCAAAACATGTTTATAGCCTGGGGGTCTGCAGGTGTTTCTCCTTTGGATAACAACTCATTTTAATTTTATTAAAGGTCTCAAATTACACTTTTCCTTTGGTTTATTGTAGCCCCAGAATAAGATACAGTTGTGACTGGAATAACCAAAGAACAACTTAATGGCTGGATAGTGGGTCCAGGTGGGTGGGCCTCTTAGCATGGTTGTGGTCAGTCACTGCTTTCTTGTTACATTACAAAGTTATGTCTTCTTTTAAGCTTATTTTAAATGTGCAAGTTAGATCAAGATCACTTTCTGGCAGCTTTAATCAACTCTGTTTCTGTGATGCTATTCAGTAGGCTAGCTGTAGCGTAACTTCAAGTTCTGGAGGATGCTGCTCCTCTAGGACTGAGGGCTGATTAGATGCTATAGGTAAAGCATTCAGTGTGGTATTACAACATAGGACAGGTCCAGGCTAGCTGGTTAAAATGCTAATTTCATTAGATAGCTCTGATATACAATAGATAGGCCTAAGGTCTTTCTCATGATATCATCACTGTCGCTTCACTGTGTTGATTCAGTGTTAGAAGCACCAAATATTGCGTCTTTAAATCAATGCATAATGGAGGGTTGCTTTGGAGGACAGGTGGGTGAGCATTTGCTTTCTTGACACTCACCTATTGCACAGCTCCACACAAGCTCCACCTCTTTTTTTCTTCCCATTTTTGGATTAGGTATCAGGTGGGGATCAGCTCGCTTCAAAATTGCTCTGCAGAAGGCTACCTCTAGACTACATCTGACTTTATGGAGCTAGAACAGTCTCATAATGAATAAATGCACATAGAAATTAATAAATGCACAAAAGAAGATTCACAAATGTATTTTGGCATTTATATGTGACTCAAAACACAAATACATTTTCAATGCACACACAAATATGTTTCATTCCATATATAAGCAAATGCATGCAGGGAATCGTCTGTAGCAAATCAAATGTCTCCTTCCTTTACAGCCAATCACGTGAGTGCCTCACCACGAGGGGTGATTGATGACGCCCAACACTGAGTGTGATGGTCCGTCGGCCGAGGCAGACTGGCCGTCTCGGAAGTCAGCGAGACCGAGACCCGTCTGCCTTGGCCGTCTTATGAAGAACCTCCACCTCGGCGAAGCCCCCCCACTCCGTGGTGGCAGACAGTAGGCGGCGGTGGTACGACACCGTGTTTCTCAAGACATTAGACGGCATTAGGTCTCGGTCTCACTGATCTGGTCACTCATCTGGTCTGGTGCGCTACAGGTCAGCAATACCGAGACACCCAGTCTGTCGGTCCTCCGCTCTTCCTGATCAGCTCCGAGCTGCACACACCCCACACGTGAAAGCGGAGCGCTCCAGCCGAGTCTCTCCACTCCTCTCACCCACACTTTGGCACTCGTCTTGCACTACACGGTGTTGGCTCAGTCAGCTCATGTATGTAAATCCCCAAATACATTTGTGAATCTTCTTTTGTGCATTTATTAATTTCTGTGCATTTATTCATTATGAGACTGTTCTAGCTCCATATATGACCAGCACTCAACCTCAGACTTCTGCTAGCAGTCCCCTGGTCTACACATAAACTAAAGGAGATTTAAAAAGTATTTGTATCCAACGAATAAAGGTCAGTGTTATTGTGGCTGGCCCTGAAAGATGCATCACAAGGTTAAACATCTGTCCTGAAATGCTCTTTGTGTTTCATTTACATTTCCATGCATTGTGCCACTTGTGTAATATTTTCCTTGTTATCAGTTTTCAGTGGCTTCTCTCACCACTTTGTGCTGGTTTTATATGGTGCACTTTTGTGTGTGACATCTGTAACTATAGACTAAACCTTCCTAAATGACATAAATCTTGCTGCGGAGGAACACAATTTGAAATGAAAAGGCATATTTGAGCAGTTACAAATGCTCATAAGCACTGGAAAATATTGAAAAACCTCAGAGAGTGAGAGACAAAGGGGGAGGAAGAGAGAGAGAGAGAGGTCCCTGACAGTCCAAGCAACCAGGCAAGTTAAACAGACACACATAATAGGATATTAAACTTTAACTACCCCATATTCATTCCAATCGTCCTGGAGAGAAACGGCCAAAACTTCAGGCTCCAAATTTCATTTGTGTCTCATTGGAAAGGTTAAATTTATGAGGCCTTTTTGTTAACAGAGAGGTATGAGCTGGATTAAAAACTTCTCCAGGCCTTTTTGCTCCAGCCTGTCTCTCTCTTAATGACATATGTCTTCATTTGTGAAGGCTCAGCTCATGCCAGGGTGGAACTTTCATTGGCAAGAGCCCGTTTCCCCCAGGAGAACTGTTAAGCAGTGCACAGGAAATAAAAAGGAATGCCAAGTTACTTCCTAATGTCGTGAGTGATTTCATTACCTCAGATACTGGACTAATTTGGGGAAAGCAAAGGAATGGGATTTCAACATGCAAAACAGCAGACACTTACCCACCAGCAAACTGCATAACTGTGAATTCAGACCAAACTGCATTCATGAATGCAAACAAATGCAGTTATGAAACTGCACAAAGATACAAAATGGGAAATGCACTTAACGGCCTCACGCCCTGAAGGCAACTTCTCTTTGGAGTAAAGCCTTGATAAAAGGGTGATGTGTTAAAAACCATGCAATTAAGGAGGGGGACTATAGAGCAGGAGGGGAGGAGGAGGTGGAGAAATGAGATCTCATTGCAGGGCAGACGTGAAGCTCAGATGATCCTATGATGAGCTGAGCGCTTGTCAGGACAGTGAGGTCGTTGCCAGCCGAGATCTCTCTCCTTTTAACTAACCTGCATCTTGACAAGGCAATCAAGTCCCTCCCCAAGTGTAATTAAATGATAAGTTCATATTTGAGGGACAATTGTGAGGCGGCCGAACGGAGAGCGCTGTCACGGCGAGCTGCTGGCGTGACGAATACCCTTATTAGCAGCCACACTGCACCCTTTCAAGAAGAGGGCTGACCGGGAGAGTGTGTGTGTGTGTGTGTGTGGGTGTGTGTGTGTGTGTGTGTGTGTGTGTGTGCGTGCACGTGGGAGAGGTATTGAAGGTCCACTGTTATGCACTCTATCACACAAGAGCACAATATGCACACATTGGAATAGACACACACGTGCATAAACACACTCTCCCGCCACAGCCACCAGTGATCATTTAAGATATGCCCACAAAGGGCAGATGGAGGTAAAGGGGACATGCACTCCAGCGTGTCAGCGCAACATGCATCTCCCTGTAAATCAGTGAAAGATGATGTGAGCTCTGCGTCCCAGCTGTTTGATATGCAAACGGCTTTTCTATGCAAATTTGCCTCGACAGCTTTAGACACAGAGCAGGAGAGTGGCTTTGAGGCCCAGGTGTACCGAGGGAAGAGGGATAAAAATAAATAAATAAATAAACAGACACACACACACACAAAAAAAAAAACTTCCAATTTGGACAAGAGCTTTGTTTAAGCAGTACTGCACCTATGATGTTTGCTCCCCCTCTTGTCTCTTTACCCCACCCCACCCCCCAACCCAACCTTCCATTCACCCTAATGCCGAGATCATCTCTCACAATGGCAAAAAGGTACTTGGCAGACACAATGCACCTACAGCTATTATGAAAGGGTGCGCAAACATTACACTATTCACAAAATGTCCTCATCAAAAGAAGCACACCAGATAGCGTTGTGCATTTTGTTTTCTCTCTTGGTGTCGGTGTGTAAGATATATCCCCTCCCTTCCCTTTCAAGGGGTGGATCTTGAAGTGTGTACTCGCTTTAATCCTGTGTGTGCGGCTCGGTGTAGTGCAGGCCTGCTCTCGGCATGACTCCCATTGTGGCGTTTGCTCATTGTGTCTGTGGAATAAAGCTGCCTCTGTTGTCTAGCCAGCTTCCTGCTTCAAACATTGCCTGGCTGCTCTGCGGAGATCTCCCTCCTCCCGCTTTCCTCCATCTTTCTCCCTCTCTGTCATTCACCCCCTCATCTCAATTGTTTACCTCTGTCCTTTCAGCCTGTCTCCACTCCCTCTTTTTCTCGGTCGTACAACTGCCCCGCCTTTCTTCCCGTCTTAGGGAAACAAACCTGCTCTTTTTGAGCTTGAGCTTTACAGCGAGTTGGGTAAAAGGAGCGAAGGGATGAAATGACACCAGCAGCCAAAGAAAACCTAAGACCAAAGAGTGCGGGAAGTGTACTGACACATATGGCACACAAGCATGACTCACTTTTCATGATTGCTTTTCAATGCCAGAGTCATTTTTGAGCTGCCACTCGAGCTAACATTCAAACGCTAATGCTCATCTGGGGAATAGCTGAGACAAAACAGAGAGACAGCGTGTAACGCACACCGATACAAACTTGGAAAGAGCGGCAATGTCTTGAAATTCTCCACAGGTGATATTTTTCTCTCTACTCATGGCCTCTTGCAGAAAACCGAGTGGCACGGCAGTAAAGAAAGGGGCTCCACTTCAGATTTCCGGTTAATAAATCACAGAGAGGAGAGGCTTGTTAAATTGAACTTTATATAACTTCTGTGTAAAGGTCAGTGCTCTCTTTTTCAGAGGTAATTTAAAGATTAGAAGACTCAGTGTTTCCATCGCACTTACAGCCTCATACACACTTTTGGGAGGGCACGCACACACACAAATATGACATTCATAAAAAAGAAGCAGCAGGCCTTACCGTAGGTGAGACAAGGCTTGAGGTGAGACTTTTTTAATCATTTCACCCATTGAAACTGATCCGGGTACAGTTCGCACATACCTGAGCCAAGTCCAACTCTAATTCCCAATGCAGCTAATGATACATTTTCCATTCTTTTCTTTGAATCAAAGCCTTGTTTCACAGATTAGAATGTCATTTAGAGCTTCCCATGCTGAGAAGCTCCAGATGTTGTCATTGATTGTGTGAGGGTGTGCTGCAGCCAGTAGTATCTGTCATGACTTGATGGAAAGTTTGATTTAAAATTACCTGATTTTTAGGCAGCATCCAGTGGTATTTTGGACTCACAAAATGCCAACATTTCTGTTGACCTCACTTTCAATCAAAATCAAAAAGAGTGAAAAGAAAAAGGAAACTGAGGTATTTTGTTCAACTCTTCAAAATAACATTGATGTATCCTCTTTAAGACCTAATTAATATGTTGAGAAGAAAAATACTGAATTTGGTTTACCCGGTCTTTAACTATTAAGGTATAGGCTCTGTGTTAGTACTGTGAAAGTATCAAAAAGTTCAGTCCACAGAGAAATTCACACAGCCGGTAAAACAGTGTCAAAACCAGACAAGAGGACATCTAGTGATGGCACAACAAAGCTGTTACAACTCTCAGCAAGCCCACTTGCACCAGATTTACCGAAGAGAGGTTCAAAGTGTCTCTTCCACAAACTCATGGCATTTTGTTAGAATTAAAAAGATAATCATGCAAACTAACTATTCTTTGTTGTGCTTACTTTATTTGTCTAAGGCTCTCAGTTTATTAAATGTTACCAACACCTGCTCAGTTAAGCCAGACTGGCTTGTTTTATTAATTTGCTAACACCTAGAAAAGCAAGCCTTTTTTCTCTTTTTAAGTTGGAAAACTTCTCTAATTAAGTAAGCACAACTGAATTTTACGTAAAATTAACAAGTAGACAGTCAGCTAATTTATTTAACCTTTTTAAAGTAAAAATATTTGTAAAGCACATTCAGCTTATCATTACTTACACCGAGGCTTCCTAGTCTGCAATGTTGTGGATTAAATTACAGTGTGAATGATCTATTTAGACTGTGTTGTTTTTTGTTTGTTTGTGTGTTTGTTTTTGTTTTGTTTTGTTTTGTTTCTTTGTTGTTATATTATCGTGCATCGTGTTTCACTATTTGATTCATCATTAGAAGAAAAGTCAAACTTGGTTATGGTTCTTTTTGGTTGTGGAACATTTCCCTTGTAATATGATGCTATTAACATCCTGCCATATGTTCATCTGAGAGTAATCAATGATCCTGACTTGAATCTCATATGAGAAGAGCCTTTTTTGCATTCAAGGGGAATTACTACATGTTGTTGCTTCACATAGGTTAGGTACATTAAAGTTTGGAATATTTCCCTTGAATAAGGATATCCTGCCAGATGTTTATCTGCGGGCAGCCAGGATGTTGCCTGAGCTACTCATCAGATAAGAAAGGCTCTGCTAACATTCAAAGGTAATTGCAATGTGCTAGTTGCACATTTGGAATGGCTGATCACAGCGGCTCTGTTGTTTTGGGGGGCTGTGTTATGTGCTCCCTGCTGCTAATACTTATTAAGCAGGGAACAGTCATTTGGTTTTGGAGGTTGCTGCTTGGATTATTCGGCAATTCCTTTACACAGCAGCTCTAACTTAATAACAATCTGCTGTGGTCACCTCATTTGTCAAGTGTCTCTGATTGAAATGAGTGACATTCACTAACCTGACCTGACACCTAACCCAACACTTCCTCACTCTCACTCATGCCAACGCCCTTTTGCTGCTGCAACATCCTCCACCACTGTGGCCCCCTCCTTATATGGTATTCCATGTTGTTCATTTAACAAAGATTTATGTTCATGTGTGTGTTTATTTGGAGGGGATTAGCTCTTTCAGCAGGAACAGCTGGTGCCAATCAGCCAACGCAAGCACGACTGCAGTGCTCTGCCTGAACTGACGCTATGCTTCATAAAATAGGACAATGTGTCATTTTGCCAACAAAGTTAACAACTTAAAATTTATAGTATCATTCCATTGTGGCATATTACAGCAAACCACATAACATCCAATCAGTAAACTTTTAGACAGCTTCATATTCACATCAAATGCATCCAGTCATCTCAAAGACATGGCATACACCTTTCTCAACATTCAGAAACAGTGGAAGCTGTTTATAGTGATCACAGTTACTGTGATTAACTGCTTATGTGGATCAAAGAGCTTGGGACAGAATCATTACAATACTAATGCTGTTTAAATGATTTGCTTACAGTAATCAAGTAGGCTTCTTACAGTGTTCATTTTGGGTCTTTCCTACATAGCATGTGCACTAAATGGTAAATGGACTATATAGCGCTTTTACTATACCTGCAACGATACCCAAAGCGCTTTACATCATACATCGCATTGACCCAGTCACACACACATTCACACACTACACAAAGGTCAAGTGTGTGTTGGTGACTGCCTGAAAAATCAATTTCTTATGTTTTACTTTACAGCAACTGCAGTCAAAAGGGATTCAAGCAATAGTGAAATAAAAGAAGAAAAAATTTAATAATAATCAAAAGGTGCTTCAAAGGTTGCTTCCACAATAGTACACACAATACACAAATATAAATACATGTGAATCCCTAGTATGCGGCTGGAAAACATATTGTAACTTCACTAGATGTTGTTCACTTCTTCCTTTCACTAATGCTTTGACCATTCTGACCAGGCAATGGTCATGTTGATATTTGTACTGGGTAATATTGTATTGTGTAAAAACAACAAGACTGGGAATTTCCTTACCTTACCTCTTACATTCATGTATAATGTAATAATGTTACTGTCACACAAGAGGCATCAGAAATAAAGGAACATGGGAAACAGATGTTTTATCTACTTAGTAGTTGAAGCCACACAGACATGATCGCCCTAAGCAGTGTAGGGCATACTAAAAAAGTATAAAAGTCTCATATATTGTCTCTCAGTGGTGAATAGTTAAGGCAATGACCACTAAAACATTCACAGATCTAGAGTTTATGATCACCTCAGAAAGCATCAGTACAGTGTCAAGTACATAACTTATCCTTATCAATATGCATGATATAATAATGACATCATTGTATAAAACATGGCAAAATGGACAACAAGGCTTACAGTAATATAGCTATTTTAAGACTCATTAATATCCATCAAACTGCAAAACTTCATAAATTTCAAATAAATTGCCCTGCTCACTGAGCCCATACAAAACTCTGTATTAAACAAATTCATTGTTCGGGCAAATAACCTATAGTATGTTAGACGATGTATTGCTGCATTCTTGTTAAGGAGATAAATAGAAACAGACAACAAAAGAGCGACATTTAACCATCAGGAAGGAAACCAGCAATCAAATTGACAGAGGGAGACAGCCACTGAGCAAGAGACAGAGAGGGAGAGATGTGTGTGTTCGACTCACGTTACATGATGATTAAGTTCATTGTCCTTGCTTTTGTAGATGAAGTATTAATTTAATATTAAATATCCTACTACATGTGTTTAGCATCACAGCTTACCTAAGACTTTCTTTCAATAGTCATCTTAGTGGTATGCTATTATGATATTGTAGATGCAGGTGGTTGTAGCAACAATATAGTCCAAAGAATATACAATTTATCCAAGATAAAACAAAACCTGTTTGTTTGTTGTGTGTTGTGTTGTACCAATGCTTTTGACTTTAAAAAATCTTTAGACAGAATTCACAAGGCCTTTTTATAGACCTGTATCCCTGTCTTTTGTCTCTCTTTCATTGTGCTTTTTTTTCCCTATAATACCATATAGGTCTGTTATTCATTCTCTTAATATTTCTGTACTTTGTACGTTTCTCTTGTTTTCACTGCTTAGATATTAAAGTGTATTTCATTATGCTGTGTGCTGCAGCAGTTAAGTTTAATCCAATGCAATTGACAGATTTGGATGAACTGGGTAAAGTTTTAGTCTAAACATCTCACATTGATGACTGGTTGTTCATATTTTTACATTGGGAAAAGTGACAGGAAAGCAATGGAAAAGGGAGAATTCTTTCAGGTAATGGAAAAATTGAATTTTTCAATTACCATACATTGTGTGGTGACAAGCTCATCTCTTTATTTCAAGTTAGGTGACAAAACCTATGGACAAGCAAATCAGTATGAATGTTTTACACTGCTGGACACTGCACTAAATATAATATGTGCGGTAGAAAGGTCTCGTCCTCACTGTCCTGCTCTCGGCACATCCACGGCCAACCCACAGGTGCTGAAGCCCATACACAACAGAGCCCAACTGAGAGAGAGAGTGAGAGAGAGAGAGAGGAACAACCAGCCCCCGAAGTTGAAATACCCTCCGGGATAGCAACCACAGTTATGACACCAAACAGCTGAGGCAGATTGATCCAGCGTGCCACGAAGCCTACCTGTGTGGAGGAATACTGAGTGAGTTGGTTAGTTCCAGATGAACTAACTTTTTTCCGACCAGCTGATACATTGTACATTTTTTACTTTAGATCGTACTCTTGAACTGGTGTATTATTTTGAGATGGGACTTCTCGTAGGTGGTGAAAATATGCTGATTAATTGTCTCCCATTCACAACAGTTTACTGCCTGTATCTCGGTGCAGCACGATGTGCCGGTACTTGTCAGTGGGGGCAGGCAGAGACCTTTCTACTGCAGATATTATACTTAGTGGCCATAACCCCACTTCAAAAAAACTGAACTATCCCTTTAAGGGTCTTCAGCATGGCCCTGTATTCTACACAGAGAAGCCAATAAGCCAAGATAGTGAGAGTAAACACCAGAAGTACCTTGGTTGATGGTTTCTGACAGACTTTCTATCATGCAAGCTAGTTAAGAGCATTCTGCCGGCATACCAGGTGTGAATGAATCCCTGGCGGCTGGATGGCTTCTAGATGACTAGAAAGAAAGCCAGAGAGTAGAGAAAGAGACAGAGAGTTTGAGCTCAGATGTCCATCAGACTAATAGTTTAAAAAAGCACCTCCCTCCTCCTCCCTCCCTCTTTCCTCTTCCTCCTCTCAGAGAGGCCTGTCACATGCACTTTGCACTGATGGCTGACGGATCGGGCCAAGACACTCGTCTCAGGGCACTTCTCTATATATCGTTAATTTAATGCATGATGACGTGACCAATTACAGCGGGCCTACACGCTCAAATAGCATGTCAAAACCTGTGTGTCTATCTATTAGGTCCCATCTCCTTACACATTACAAGACACCTTAAAGCCCATCCCCGGCGCTGGAGGAAAGTGCTGACCTCATGGTTACCAGGCCTAAGATCATCTCTCCAGCCTTTGAAAGTCCATAAAAAACATAACAAAGACTTAAAATGGCATGAAAGTCGGATGTATAAATGGATACATGCATGGATATGTACGCATGTATCTAAAGAGCAGTGTTTCTGTCACACAAGGCTTTTTACTTCTTACGGTGTGAGGACTACTAAGGTGGCATTGTCCATGCTTATGGTGAGGGGTAGGTCAGCACACTTGCAATGATGGGATGAGCTGTGTTGCCTCCCTAAAACCTTCTCCTTTGTCTCTCTCTCCCTCTCCTTCCCTCAATCCTTGCCTCCCTCCCTCCCTGTGGGATTTTCTTGCTGACAGGTGGAGCTGTGAAGTTTGACTGGCTCAGCTCAGGCTTTGATACTGTCACTTCCCATCCACTCAAGAGACTTCAAGGCTATCAAGTTTCAAGAAATGAGGATGCTGAAAACATTTGTCAGATTTTGTCAAAGTGTCAGAGGGATTCAAGTAGCCTATCGACTTTTGTTGACTTTTCAGGTACAAAACAATGTTATAACACTTGGCAAAGACCTTGTGCATGTTGAAATTGTCATCATACAGCCACATTAAATGTACAGTATTCAAATGCATGAGTTGGTTATTGTACCACAAACCCCTGACAGCATCAATTTTAATTTTTAAAAGGGTTCGGGCTGAAGGCAATGTGAATTTTGGAGCTCAGGAAGCTGCAGAGTATGTCAATGAACATTCACAAGTTATGATGAGTACTGGACTAGCTCTCAATATACAGACCATATTATGGTCTGTATATTGAGAGCTAGTTCACATTGGCTTCACTTGTAGTCCTGATGTCAAACAAGGCTCAGTGATGTTGAACTCTGATGTAGTCGGCACTAGGAAGAACCAGAGCTGGATGGATATGATGACAGAACACAGGACTTTGTTCCCTGGTTTGACTGTCATTATCTCCATGACAATGATAACTAATGACCATAAATGTTAGCATAACAGTATCCTTCTGCCAATGAAATGCTCAGCCAGAAGGAATACAATATCCCAGTGACAACTTTAGGAAAATCAAATTTGGTACCAAGGTGAACCTGGATGCAAATATACGATTAGATATTGGTGCTCAAAGGTCAGAGGTCAGTGGCAATGTGATCTCATATTTGTTGCATTCTTCTGAGGGCAATATACCAGAAATAACTGGAACCTGCCAGCAAACCTTGGACTGGTCAAAGGTCAAAGTCACATTGGCCATAGCAAAATGGATCATGAAGTATGATAGTCATTAATTACCAGTAATGGGAATAACGGCGTTAAAATAAACAACGTTTCTAACGGCACTACTTTTTTCAGTAATGAGTACAATTACTGTTTCCCCTGTTACAACGCTGTTACCGTTCCTGACAATAAGATGCACCGTTATTGGCGTTACTTGACTCAAGAAGTACCATCAGAAAATGGAACTATAAGTCTGGTCGCTTTTCCTCTGTTTTGCTAATCCTCCGCCTGACCATGTGCATTTGTTTACAACGAAGCCGGCGAAAAATCAATCCGACGACCTGCTCTACCGCCTGAGCCACTGCCACTTTTCCTAATTGCTTTTATCATGTAGTAACTCCGTTACTAACTCAGTTACTTTTGGGCGGAAAGTAACTAGTAACTATTACTAAATACGTTTTATGTGCCCAACAAAAGCAATGCTCAACTTCACTATGTCATCATAATGGTCATATGGAGCATAATGATGATTAAGATCCTCTAACCTTAAGGGAGTTATCATGATCTTGTCCCAAAACCTGGCTATGTAGTTTTTGGGCCCAAACCAAATTAATTTCACAAGAAGAACCACTTTTACTATTGTAACCATGACAACAATGAGCTATCTCCTCTGTGTGTTCATTGTTGTAACCATGATCTGATATGCATGCTAAGCTCCTTCAGAGGCTGTTCTTGTGGGTTGAATAGCGCCACACGACCTATGTGTTCAAGAGTTAGCATTCCCCACATATAAATGACAACATCAGCACAGCTACTTTCTCCTCACTTGCTTCATCCATGAAGACTAGAGGAAAAGACAGTTGCAGTTGCATTGGTGTGCGTGACACTCCTGCAGTTTGCAGCAGTGTTATGTAAAAGATCCAATGGGGTTTTGGAAACTGTGCTACACCTTGTTGTCTGTACCACACAGCTGACAGATACAGTGATAAGAAGAGAAGGTGTGTGTTTGGACAAGTGTGTGCTGGGGTATAGGAGCATAGCTGTCTGAACATCAAATCACAATATTTGTCTACACGAGCATGTACATGAGTGCTAAAACCATAAGTGAGACTCATTACAATTTCATTATGTGCTACTGGATGTGTGTTAGTTGTGTGTGACTGTGAGTCTCTCTGTGTGTGTGAGCAACAGTGACGGGCACTGATCTCTGGAGTGACAGGGCTAATCTCCCCAGTTACTGTCCCGCTCTCCTCGTCCTGTCGTGCTCCAAGTGGCTCTCTGATCAGCTCGTATTAAAGCTAAACTCTTTGACTGATTTGGAGGAAAATCAAAATCAATTTGCACCAGGGCCCTCTATTCGGAGCCGTCCCCCCTGGGCCCTAGAGCTTGTCACATCTCCTCGGTGTGGGATTGACATTTTGACACGCAAAGTTAGATTAAAAAAGAGACAGAGCGAGTGAGAGAGAAAGCGAGAGAGAATGAAGTTGAGTTTTTCCTCCCACCCACTTCCATCATTTCCCAAACCAGCTCGGAGATCAAGGTAGCCCGGGACATGTCATTGCTGAACAGGTTCAATCATGAGATGTCAGTCAGAGCTACCTGGCTCTGAGCTTCCTGGTAGCTTGACGTCCTATTATGTAAGCGTTAGCGTACGGTTGTTTTCGAGTAGGTCCCACGATACTGAGAAGAAACCGGCGAAAGGACTCACGAACTGATGAACAAATTAAATTGGAGGTTGACAGACAGGGAGACCAAAAGAAGGCTTGGGGACAAAGTTACTGACAGGGCTTGATTGAAAGCAGGGCCACAGCGGAGTGACAGGCTGACAGACAGATGGAGTGTGACAAGCTAAAGCTGGTGTGTGACACTGAGCACCATCAGACAGAGAGGTGATGGCAACGCGACAATTGTAGTGGTTGACACAGCAGGTTGTCACAGCGAGTAAAAGTAGTGAAGGGAGATTGGCACGGGAAGTCTTATCTAAGAGTTTTCCTCTGTTTTAACATTTGCATATGTGTGTGCGACAGGAGCAGCAGCGTGGAGCAGCGAGGAGGGACGGCATATTGAATTAAAGTGACAAAACCTGGGGATATAGGATGAGGGAGGAAAGAGAGAGGAAGCCAGGAGAAAGAGAGAGATCAGGTCATGTGGAGGTGAATGGCCTTATCACACACACATACACAGAGGATGTGGTCCATTTGCACTGACACGCGTAGCGATATCTCAGCTGGCGTCGGCGAGGAGATGGGCTGTTTGTTGGCCTTGACAGTTTTGGGTGGGCTCAGTGCATCACAGCAGCTCCTCTACTGTGAACTCTGCTGAACAAACGTCAATCTTCCACTGCCTTATGGGGATTTCAAACTTAAACAAAACAGAAAGGCCAGAGACAGGAATAAAGGAAGATGAACAAGAAATGTCTGGAACCTACAGTACAGTGCTATTCAGTCTATTCCCCAATCAGGGAACAGATGATTTAGGTTTGCTTTGTGATCTTCATCTGTTTTTCGTTTGATTTTTTTTTTTTTTACTGTCTAATCTCCTGCACTTGTAATGAACTGAGAAAACTGTTGTGACTTGTTTGTTAAACAAGCTGTTTGTGCATAAACACATGGATCAACTTCACTTGATTTTCAGGCATCATCGGTTCCTGATAACTGCAGGGTTTCAGAACACCCCCATTTAATTAGCTTGATTATATTGTTAGTTTTTTTTTTACTGCCAACATAACCATTGCCACTCTTTTAATTAGAATTAATTGTGCTCTAAGTGAAGGTCTTTCAATGAACATTAATATAAATTGTTAACTAATTAATCATCCTGTTGCTGACTATTTCCTCCCATTTGTTAAAGCTTACCCTGACCTTCCTGTGCCTCTGGTTCCTTGGAAGGATGTAAAAATTATCAAAACTGAGCGACTGACACAAAAGCATGTGCCATTCATCGCATCATTATCTTATTGGTATTCATTTAGGTCACTCCTCCTTGACCTCTCAGCTAATATGATATCATGGTCAGTGTGTAAGTGAGTCAATCAGGCGTGTCATGGTGCTGACATTACAGGCAAGTCACATTCACTAATGGGCAATGCCTCTGACGTCCAGTGCTGTCACGTGGTCCGGGCCCTGCAATGTCACTGCGCTGACAGGCCTATTAGCTGGGGTAGGTGGGGGGTCATTGACACAGATAGCCCCTGACAGCAAGAGATGTAGGAGAGAGTAGGGTCCCGTTGACACAGATCGTCTCTGATAGGAACAGAACGGTAGGGGGGAGTTATACTGTATGTAAGAGAAGCAGCATTACTCTAAGTCAACAGTCTGCTCACTTCAAAACAGAGACATTTAAACCCCCATAACCTCTCTGGAGTTTCATTGGTTACATTGGGGAAGAAGTACATCATCAGATTTATGTCTTAATCTGTTTTGGTTTCTTAACTTATGTCTTTGGTTTAAGTAAGTGATTATTTAGTGAAATTGTACCTCAAAGGAATTTAAATCATAGTGTATTATGTTTTCCTACCTTTTAACATCATATAACTTTTTTTAAGATCCCATATGGTATAAAATTATACTCCCATCTCTTTTTTGATTGTAAAGCAGATCTAGGTTCTTTATTAACTTTGTTAACTTGTATTCAAACACTGAACCATAAAACAAGCTGTCAGGATTTCTGTAACTTTGTGATGTCACAAAAAAGCAGTCACTGCGTTCAGTCATGGCCGAAACACTTAGCCTCTTAAACCAGCCTCTAGCGGAAATGCATTTCATTTCATTTCTCGGGAGAGTCTGGCCTCATCCCCCCTCTAAGCGTTTGGGCTGGGCAGGAGCTGGGCGGGAGTAGTAGCAAAGACGGTTTAATATCTTTGGTAGTAGCGTTGACAGACAATCCCATTCAGCCAATCAGCAAGTTGGTGTAGTGACGGGGCGTTGCACCAGTCGGTCCCTGATTGGCCAACGTGCTGTGTCAATCACAGCGGGCGACGCTGATTGGCTCGGCCTTCTGAGGGTTTCAGTCCAAACGCTTAGAATGGGGATGAGGCCAGACTCTCCCTCGGAATGAAATGAAATGCACTTCCGCGAGAGGCTGGTTTACGAGGCTACGAAACACTGCCCACCTGAACCTACCATCCAGCTTCGCAGCATTTGGTTTCTCTGATTGTTTATCTGAAATCTGGTATGTTCTGTTGGCTGTAAATTGTCAGCTAATAACAAAATGTTGTTAAAGCTAGTAACAACCTCTTGTTACTGTAACATTTAAATAGTTTTGGAACTCAAAACCTCAGATATATCTTTTTATAAATTAAAATATGGGACCTTTAAATAATTTGATGTCGAGTTTTAGCACTCTGAAGCATTTTTGTATTGAAAGATACCATGATGCCATGTGCAAAATTACAGCACTTATGGTGACTGTCAGGAACATAAGCATAGTGCGAAATACGGGGGGGTTTGGGGGGGTCGGACCCCCCCCGATTAACCCCTTGAGACCCCCTGAAAGACTCAAAAGCAAAATCTGAGGGGGGTCTCAATCTTGTCAAAAAAATAAATAATATAATATAATACAATAATTTTATTGTGGTCAATTAAATGTGTTTAAGATCACCATGTCCAGTATTCATAATTCAAAACATTTATTCGTTTAACATTAAGCTGAACCATGTCACCTGCGCATTATGCAAATTAGCCATGTGCGCCAGCCCAGCGCAGGAGTCGAGCCCACTCGCTATCAGAACAGAGGATCCCGTTCCTCTCCCACCCTCTGCCGAAGAAAGTGAAGTTGAGGCCAAGTGCTCTGAAGACGTAGCCGCAGCCCCTGCTGCTAGCACTGGTGATTGCCCGCTTTTCTTTTTCTTTCTTTTCTTTTTTTTTTTTTTTTACACCTAAGCAGGTGGGGTAATGGAAATACCGCAACCCTTGGCTTGACATTAAGGCAGGAAAATAACTTGAGGTAAGAGGCTAGCCTGCTTCAGCATACTATGGCCTGAACCCCCAGTGGTGTTGTTTGGCCAGGCGCCTGTTGTGAGCTATTTGTCTGTGCTTTTTCAATTTTTATGATGGCCCGTTATACGAATGTGATTTGTGGATGTGTTCAGTGCTGTGTTTAAACGTATTTGCTAGATGGATGGTTAGATAAGGCTACATGATCGGTCATAGTTGCAGGCTGAGGATCTCGTCGTGCACATAATTGCACGTCAGTCTCCGATCTCCAGATTTATACAGTTGGTTGTTATTCGAGTGCACGAGTTTGGTGTCTTTCATTCATTTTAATTGTTGTATTTTATTTATCGTCAATTACTTTCTGCATTGTAATGCACAACTTTGCCTCTCCTTTTTAGGCTATAGGCTAATTTTCTTGGCTTATTGTAATGTTATAGTCCTACTTGAAAGAGAAAGAAAGAAAAAAAAATAACGGTATTGCGCAACAATCGCGAGTTAGGGACCCCCCCGAATATTGATGGGTATTTCGCACACTGAACATAAGCCACGGATCCCAATAAGGTCCTGACCTTAAACTGTAACAAAGGAGCTATCCAAGGTACTGGAGTAACAGCAGTGACAGGAAGTCACAGTGAGTGACTTACAGGTCTATATAGTCACAGATTTCACCTGAGCATAAATGGATATACTTTTTTACATTGTCTTGGTAAGTGCATTGTTAGATAAGTATTTAAACTAAAAAAAAAATCCTGACCTCCTGGTAATGGTTTGGAGACTGCACGATTAACACATCCCATTGGCTTTTTTTTTTTAGTTTTGTTTTACTGAGTCAATAAAACTCCATTTGAGTAAAACCACAGTTTCCTGCAGGTGGTTCAATATCTGACAAACTAATCCTGTCATGATAAAGACTGCGAGATAAAATTTAGAGCACAACCTGGTTGAGATGGGTGGCATCAGGACTGTGCCAAATGGGGACAAAACGCCTCATCTAGGATTCCCTTAGAAAAATATGGATAACTAACACCACCCAACTTGTGATGATCATGATCAGTTGGAATCCTGAAACCTAGCAGACCTAGTCTATTTTACTGAAGGCCTGGATTGGATGATTACACTTCAGTTGGATAGTTTGAAAGGTTGACTGCAAGTGACTGTAATAAAGATTAAATTTCATTATCCAGAATATGTTACCATAACATGTTGCCAGTCAACAATGAAGAAAGATAGGGGTTGGCAATGAGATGTGGTGTAGTTTATGCTGACTACAAAGGGCTAGAGATGTAAGGGATCAAAACTGCAGCCGTAAGCTATAGAGGCTGGTGATTTAAGGAAGAGATAGGTATGTTGCGGAGAGCTCTCAAGCAATAACATATGAACTATTAAGTCTAGGAGAGGGGGGAGAGAGAAATGGAAAGAAGGCAGTGTTCCTTTTCAGATATGCCAAATGTCTAGGATAATGGTGTGACATACCCATAATGCACTCGGGGCTCCAGGCAAGGCAGGATGACACAATCTCAATCATGCTTCACCGACACAAACACTCTGATGTTTCCCAGCTGGTCCAGGAAGACAGCAAGGTTAGAGTACGCACAGGCACACATACATACACACACACAGACACACAGATACACACTAGCATAGAGTTAATGGTTATAGCACACACTCGATCCCCTCCCCCCTCTCATTCATTGGAATGTGTTGCACTGCAGGTGATGACGGAAAACGACCAGAACCTAATAAGAGCAGCAGCTAAATGACACACTTCATCTCTGCTGCTCATCGCAACATTGCTATGTGGAGCTGTCCAACTGCATTATATTCTCATCACTTGACTGTGCATGTTGAATAGTTTTTAGAAATAGTCATTCCTGTCCTTCTGAGAAGCAGCCATCTTACTTCCAGCAGGCAACCATTGAGTTGCTGGCTCAAATGACAACTGCCACTGGAGGATTTTATCAGCTAAGACTAATTAAGATAATGGTAGCTCAGTTAGTTAGTTGAAAATGCCCAATCACTGCTGTTTTAATATTTCAAGAACATTCTGGCTACTGTGCTAAAAGACTGAGACTACCAGCCTCATACATTTTTTTTTAAATCAAGGAACAATCAAGGAGTGTTTAGACTCCACTGTTCCTCACCTTCCTGTCTACACCGGAAGTGGAAATGTGTTGTGTTGTTTATCATTTTGTGCCTACATTTTATAGAATACCATTTTGTTAAGTTTTATAAACTGACATATAATGTGATGGAATGAAACTGCTATTTACATAGTGACACCAGTTAGATAAGTTCTCCTGCACTGCACCAAGATCAGCTGGGAGTGGCATGATCAAAACATTATTTTCTATTATATGTCTATAACAATATCATAATATAAAATATGTTGTTTGAGGGTGGCTATGAGCTAATACTATTTCATTTTTTTTTCATTTACCAGTTTACCAGGATCTTTGGGTCTCTAGCCACAGTAGCTCGTCAGTGGTCACGTCAATCCTGGACTGAAACAAAAATGCAATGTAACTATATCTATAACTTTCAGGTGGCATTACTGCTTCCACACAGGTAAAACATAATATAAACACAAAGAGGATCTGAGCACACTGACATGCATGGTGAGACAAAAAGAGCTAGCACAAGCCTGAGCATTACTTTCAGTTTCACTCTGTTTCTGACCTTGTGACAGATAGGTCGCCCTAGCAGAATTCAAATCACAAACTCAACCTCATGGTGCGCTCGTTAAAACATTATGTGAGTAAACGCCAGAGCAATGATACCTGTGGGAGAGGGATACCTAGGTACTGCGGGCAGCGTTTTATCACTTTCTGATGGTGGATTGCCTGCGGTCATGTGACCAGGTGTCAGTCATGTGACAATGTGTCAGTGACAAGTGGCACATTTTCCACATTCCCACAGAATATATACAGATACAGGAGATGGTAGTGCTTGCTGACCCTGTCTTCAGCAAGTTCTTATCATGGATCTGGTATGTGTGGACATCTGACATTCATTGTGTCCGTGATGGGCATCTGAGGTGGTGCTTATAATATTCCACCAAGGAATAAAATGAATCTACGAAACGCAAATGAGGAATAGAGAGGAAGCTTGGAAAAAAAGTGACACCAAGCTGTAAACTCCTTAGAAGAGGGAAATGTTAAAATGCTAGCTCATCAGCTCATATAATCAGCCACTTTCCATACCGGACACAGGTTTTCATAGAGGTCATCAAGGAATTAATATCTGTTCAGTATTTTATGTTCCAACAAAAATTTAATGTGATTTCATTTTTCTTGTCATATGTAGGATGCCTGCATGTTTTGCTGCCCCTCTGATTCTTTCATCCGATTTTACTTATAAACATTGTGAAATCGTTTGATGTTGTTCAGTAAGTTGGGGGTCCAACTCACTAGACGGGAGACATCCTGGACATTGTTCTCTCCTCAGGCCTTACTATTGATAGCTTATGTTTCCTGTTCCAGTGGTTTTCACTCACAATATGCTTCCTGTTGCATCTTTGATTCTAACTCTACTAAAAACTTTCAGAAAGCTTTCACAACAGAATCTGTAAAGATAATTAACCAAAACCTGACCATGTCTACAGGTAACACATCAGCAATATATGTAAGCTAATTATCCTTGATTCATACACATGTAACTCAACAGATAAACTCATATTTTTTTAAATTGCGTATTGGCATGTCTTAATTTACTCTACAGTTACCATGGCTCATGGCCAGTCCAGAGAGATGTTTCCTCAGAGGAAGCTTAGTGTCCAGTGTACCAATTATTTTACCACATTACTCAAGCAACTGTCGCGAAATATGTAGTTTGTATCATTGGATGCAGGTCAAGGTGAAAAGCCTGCCATTCAGTAAATATTTTACAAAAACCCTTCATTACAGTAAACTACAACTCTACAGCTAGCAACTCTCAACCTGAAAATGGTAACTTTTGATCAGGAGTTGGATTTTTGTGACATTTTCTTCACAGGGAAACAACATTTTAAATTCCTCTAGCTGTTGTACATATAATTATATGCCATAATCACACTAGCTAATATAAGCTATATTAATATTGTGGTTGATACTCAAAATAGCTTCTGAGTGAAATTTTACTGGAAGCGCAAGACAATGACAGATAAATTAAGTCCAATTAAAATGTTAATGATCTTGCTTACAGAACATGGAGGCAAAATGATAACCGAGCAAAAATCATATGGTAAACATCGTGTATGTTTTTGATGAGCTATTTGTAAGTTTTGCTATTGCAGCTAAGTTTGCATAACAGCTGTTTATTTACCCGTCTAGAACAAAAGTTTTCCATCAAACCTCATTCAGCAGCCCAGACAATTTCTCTAGTCTCACTTCTTCTCTTGGACTAAAGTTAGCCCGCTGACCAGCTAGCTGTCTCATCACTTTCTAATAGGCTCTTTAGCCTTTAATTTGCCTCAAAGATGTAGCTCTGCTCAGAGGCTGTATTACAGTATAACCTACTTTGTTGTAATCAAATCAATGGCCTCCTGTCAAATGACAATCACAACAACCCCCTCCTGACAATAACCATATTTAGTGGCAGAGAAACGTACAAACAGCCCATTTAAAGTAATGAAAGTTTCAAGAAATTATTATTTTGTAAAAGTTGGATAGTCTCACTTTGAGCGAACTAGTACTTGTCCAGTATTGTCACATATTTAGCTCAAAAAATCTCTCATAGTACACAGTATTTAATAAGCTATGAAGCACTTAATACCAGCAGCCACTGAACACTGTTCAGCAAAAGGAATCAAGCAAGGCTCAAGTTGTAGACATTTTTAACTATTATCTTCCATATTTGGCATCTCAGTCAGTATTTTTTTTTGTGCCCCCTTCCCCTTTCTCTCTCCCTCCGTCTATCTCTCTGACTGCCTCTCTCTCTCTCTCTCTCTCTCTCTCTCTCTCTCTCTCTCTCTCTCACTGTCTTTTTCTTTCTGCTGCAACCACCCATCATCAGTTTCTCCCCTCAACGCTGGGAGCACACAGGCACACTCCTTCCACTCACCAGGGTGTAATCTCTCTTTGTTTACACTGCCGAGGGGTTATTTGGCTGTCTGTTAGAGTGTGACACAGACAGCGCTACACTGTCAAAGACAGCCTCAGCACATTGCAGACAAGCCGATTCTGTATTCAGTGTATCTAACACGTCAGCCTGCACTGACAGTATGTGATGGCCTACAATCACACAATAGGCTCTGAAAGACAAGGATCCATCCATATGTCAGGAAAAAAAAGAAGATTGGAGGATAGCCATTGGCTGTGGTTACACTTGTCACATCACCCTGAGTTTTAAGAGCTAATGTTAAAGATGGGATTTTGTCAGATTGTGTTGCTTTATACACACAGTTGGCCTGAAAATGTCTGCCCCTGTTTACAGGTTCACAGGTTTAATATCTGTCCCCCTTGTAGCTGGATTGTAATCATATGCCTGGCCTCTTTACATTTGATTTCATATCAAAGCAGTGTGGTAAAAATTACATTTTTGAATAGCATGTGCTTGTAACCACCACAGGTCGCATACAGTAATACATTATGTCCTGTAAATAAGACCGTGAAAGCAGGAGTGTATGTTGCTGTTTTGAAAATCAAGCTGGTAACCAACACACTGAGAATGGCATGGTTTTGTTCGAGATTTGTATCATTCAGTCACACACATTTCCAAGAGTTGATACACATATTTGCTGTTTGTACTGTAGGGCATTACACAATTTGATGACAGTGCTTACCTCTGCACCTCTGTGCAAATGCTCCAATACCAAATAAGTTTGTGAAATTAATTTGCACTGGCGCCGTTGAAACATCCTAAGCTCAGCACATCCCAAGATGGTTATGGTGAGCATTGCAGAGAGAACTGTTCTTGTATGCAGGCTTTCCAGGCTTTCTTTAAAGGGATATTTCAACATTTTGGCAAAATTGCCTATTGCCATAATCCCTATAGTCTTCGGGGTAGGTTCATTGCCTTTAAATGTCTTGTGGTATTTCCGGGTTTTCCCTCAAACTCATCAAATACACAATCCAACAACTCCAAACGCTCTCAGGGACAAGTTTTGACCTGCACATTCACCACACTATGAAATAATAATGGAACATTGAGACGGAGCTGTTTTCAAGGTGACTTCGAAAGCTAAAGCAGTTCTGAGTATTTGCTTCATGTGTCGCAATGTTACATAATTATATGTTATCTCACAGCGTGGCGAATGTACAGGTCAGAACTTCTCCACAAGAGCGTTTTGGAGTTGTTGGATTGTGTAGTTTGATGAGGGAAACATAGAAATACTACCATTTGCCTCCGTTGCGTTAGCTGACCAGCCCACCAATTTGCATGCACACTGGAAGGGAATCATCTGATAGAGTTGTGGAGTCATGACCGGGCTTATTGCAGGGGTAAGTTGAGTGGACAGGTGTGCCTCATCCCAGTCAAGGAAACCAGTCATACCTCCTGCCACAACCTGAAATAAAAGAAAAAAAAAAACACAAGGGGGAGGGAGAGAGCCGATAAACAGAAACCCAGACCATAACACTGTCTACTCTATACAGCGGTCGCAGCGCCATCTTGGGTACCGACTTCCAAAGGCAGTCTATGGGCTGTGACATCAAATCTCACAAAAAGAGTGGATAAACATTTTTTTTCATTACACGGCTCTATTGAATGTCGCATTCCGATAATTTATTGATATTTCTGATATTTATGCTTATGCAAGTCCTTGAAGTGGACCTTGATGGGGGCCTCTTAAGGAGGCTCAAACTAATATTGCCTGTTTTCTTCAGAGACTTAACTGAATGGCTTCCAAACAGGCAGTTTGAGAAAAGTAAAGACTCTTTTTGAACTGTGAATCATGCAGAGACTCTAGTGGAGTCCCATAATGAGAAAAACACTGGGACAGCAGTGGCTCAGGAGGTAGAGCGGGTCGTCCAATAATCAGAGGGTTGGTGGTACAAATCCCGCTCTCTCCCAGTCTCTGTCGTACTGTATAGTGTCCTTGGGCAAGACACCTTACCTAACTTGCCTTGTGTGAGTGCGTATGAATGATCATGGTGGTGATCGGAGGGGCCGTTTAGCCGTTTGGCGTATATTGGCAGCCACGCTTCCGTCGGTCTGCCCCAGGGCAACTGTGGCTACACACGTAGCTTACCACCACTGGTGTGAATGTGGTATGAATGAACGAAAAATGGTTTCTGTACGCGCTTTGGATATTGGGTATCAATAGAAAAGCACTATATAAATGTAAACCATTATTATTATTTTTTTTTTTTTTAAACTACATAGCTGGAAATGGGCATCATGAGTCCCCTTTTAATAAATCATTATCACAAATCATCACAAGCACAAAGATGAAAAATAACTAATGAATACATTGAAATTCTAATTATTTTCAGTTTATGACAATTTTTCCACACTGAGTACAAAGTGCATAGACACTTTGAAATTCTCTGTTTAAATGTAAATGAATTTACCATTACACTTTCTGACCTCTTGTCACAGCTTTATGTATGTGGCTGTGTCATTTTTACATACATTGTCTAAATTCTACATAATCGCAAAGTCCTATAACAAAATAAAACATATATTCTCACTGAATGTGTCTGGGTGTTTGTGTTGAGCAATAACACATCTTTGCTATTTCTGGAAATGTAGGTGCAGCTCAAGAACAGAATGACCCGTTGCCTTCAACAGCTCAGTGGACAGGCTCAAATTGATGTGAGTGTGTAATGACCATTCACCAGAAACAATGAGGGTTGTTTGCACTGTAAGAGGAAGGTGAACTACTTAGGAAAGGGGGGAAAAAAAGTTAATGCTGGACAGTCATTACTTGCACAACAGTATCGACTCGTGTTTAAAAAGAAAGAAAAATCACTGGTAAGGAGTGAGGAAAACAGAGTGATCCATCTTGTCAATAGGACACGAAGTCAACCACCACAATTTGAGCAGATAATCTAATAATCTATCAGTATAATAAAGGCAAATGTCCACATACTGTGTCTGTCTATGTGTGTCTGTTGTCTGTGCTGTGTGTGCATGCATGTGTTAGTTGTGGAAAAGATTTGGATTCTGGTACATGATTTGTATTTTCATTACAAGCACAAAGATGCACCAACAAATCAGACTAAAATCACAATGTGTTTGAGTATGTGTCTGTGTGCGCATGTGTCTTTAAAAGCTCAGACAGATTTCATCCATTACGTCAATTATGAATTAGCACCTCTCTGCCATCTCTCAGCTCCCCCTCTCTCTGTCGACTGCTGTCTTAATTAGCCAAACACAGGGCATCAACTCATTCTTCCTGCAGCAGGAGCTCCCCCTCAAACACCCACCCACACACACACGCATGCAAACACACGTATTCGTAAACATACACACAGACACAGACAATGAAAGGTGTACAGACTCATGTGTAGCGCACAGTGCACACATGCACACATATGCAAGATGCAAATTTGCCGGAGCAAATATGCTAACAACACACACCAGAGTCACTCACACACACAAACACACACCGAGTGGCAGCTAGTGGTTTTAAATGGAGTGTGGGGACACATAATGAGACAGTCCTTCACAGAGTGTCATGGTGTGACGATCTGTTACCAGTCTCCTATCTGGCCTGTTTCAAGTGTAATATGAATCAGGGCCCTGACAGGCCCTTAGCACATAGATCTGTCACGTCTCAAAATGCAGTCTACTAAAAAGGAAGTGGAGTTGAAACACAAGCGTTCTCGTCCAAATAAGGGTTTAACATGACTGACAAACCTAACGGGGCTTGGTAAAAGCCTACATTTGTGTGTATTTAAAGATTTTAAGATTGAAATTCACATTGTTTGATGAGGTGAGTGTGACCATGAGGGAATATAAGAGGATTTTAAAAGATCAGCTCATCAGTGTCCACCGAAAGCTCCACTAATCAATAAAATGCTGCATGAAGTGAAAGGGGTTACTTACAGGGCGTGAATTTAGTGGTGGGGGTTGAGGAAGATTTTGGACCCCTCAAAAGAGGTAAAAACAACAGCTCAAGGGGGTTTAAAACAGTCATATACCCCTCTTGCCTTTGAATGTAAAGATTACAATTCAGATGCTACTGAATAGGACTGCCATTTCTTAAACGTAGAGTGGGCAGGATTTTCCAAAAAAACAAAATATAGAAAGAAATCCTGCTTAATGGGCTTCTACTCGTTGGTAGGTGACTTTGTCTTCAGAGTGCCCCCCTGTATTTTGAAGTTTTGGTGTGGACGGGACCTTTCTGGGTGGGAGTCGGTGTTTTCTCTCCAGTGACAGAACACAGGTGAAGTTGGGTATGCAGCACAAGTAAGAGGGCTTCTAGCCCCTCGGTGGCAGGTGCTAATGGTGGACACTAGCCGCCACTGCTAGCACCCGTGGCTAGTACCAGTTTACGTGCTCACCGCAACATCCCTCCTACGCGTCGCACCATAGCCCTTGAGGCTCCTCCTTGAGGCCAGCACTTCACTTGGACTGTATTTCCTTTTCTTTGCAGTCCTGGCAACTGCTGCTGATGCTGCTGTTGTCAGGGGCAGGGGGCTTGCACAGGTGAGCCTGAGAGGAGGGGCCAAGTTTGAATGTTGTGTTTACAAACTGCAATGAACAAACCTACAGACTCTAAGCTTTGAAGTTGTGTGTTGAGTGTGTTTGTCAAGAAAGCACTTCGCAACAAATGTAGTAACTTTTTGGACAATGCTCTAGCTCAGTGGTTCTTGCCTTTTCCAACTAATAACCAACTAAAAAAAAGACCACAACTAACCCAATAACGATAACCTAAATTTGCATTTGACCCTCATCTCTGAACAGTATTTTAGCACTTTTCAGCTCATTGTTTTGGTTTTACAGATGACAGCTGCATTTGGCCTAGGTCCAGCTGCACTCATCAACATCATTTATTTATTTATTTAAAAGGATCCCCATTAGCTGATGCCAATGGCACAAGCTAGTCTTCCTGGGGTCTGAAAAACCTCACATAAAAAAAGATCACATTTTCAATATCACACCAGTCAAATAGACACCTTAATACATCGTGTTTAACAACAGGTGGTTAGTGCTGTGTCATCTTCCATTTTTCACCTTACATTTGATTGCAACTTTTACCCACAAACGAGTGTCAGGAGTTTGTGGAAATTCAATTCAAGTCAACACAATTCTCTGGAATGGCTTGACAGTGAAAACATTTAATCGGAAAATTGGAATGTAGGATTTTTTTGTAATATTTTATTGTTATGACAGAGGTCTTTATCCATTTCATTGAAAAAAATATAAAAAATAACCATGTATACATGTAACCAGTTGAAATTCCTTAGTGAGCTGAAAGGTTTATTAAATTGATATATTTTAGTTAATTTGAGATCATTCACTTTTCTTTTATGTGCTGTAATTAATTTGTTTATTTATGCTCACTGTGAATAAGAGACAATAAATGCCTTCTTTGTGTGTGGTTTTTAGTAACAACAATAAAAAGAAAATAAATACAGTTTCTCTTGGCAACACCCACACTTTACCACTGATTATTGACTGTGTTCTAGTAGTTTTATGGTGAGTTATCCTTCATAAATCTTTTATTTATGTAAGTAGTTACTGTGTAGACCTCGATTCTTTGTTATACTTGTGAATGAGCCGGCGGTGAGCTACAAGGAGAGTGCATGGTGGACTTGCACCTGCCAGATGAATCCAAGTGTTTCTAATGTGTGATGTGTAAATGGCCAGTGCATCAATGTTGTGTTTGCAGCTTGTTTAAAACACTTTGCACCTGCAGCTCACTTGGAAACAGGGTGGGATTACAAAGAATACATTACCATACATTATAGGTGGGTGTGTTAGAGGTAGTCATGACCAATCACATTCACTACTGTCATCCCCCTGAGCATGGGGCTTACCCCATCATGAAGCACTGACAGATAAGTCATCCTGTAGGGAGTTTCCACAAAATAAACATAATGTTGTGTCCGACAAATAGACTCAGCAGCTAATAATTAACTGCAAAGATCAAAAACTGTCTAATTTAATTCAATCTTTCATGTTTTCTGTGTGTAAAAAAACACAATTTTATTTGTTTTATAATGATCATTTACCAAACACAAAAGAACATAAAGATGTAGTGTGTATGTTTTGGGGAAGAAAATAATGCACAGTCACCTGAGTCACCTGAGGCATTTGAATAATCTTTTTCATGACACTGCGAAGTGTTCTCACTATTTAAGTCTCCAAAATGCCTGCTGATTTACAGTGAAAAATGTAAAACAAAGCCCCAAGACTGATATCCACATGAATGCAGATGTTTCCATGATTATTTTGGAACAGTGAGTCAATCTTAGCAGCAAATGCTTCCATGTACAATTGTGCATCACTGTTAGTGTGCATTGTGCATTTTTTTTGCTCCCTTGAGACAGCTGCCTTAAGGGAGGCCTTCAGGCTCTACCTGAATCATGTGACATGTTTAATCGTGCGTTATTTCTTTTAACGCGTTAACTTTGACAGCCCTAGTCCTAATACATTACTTTTTGCATGTACTATAATACTTGAGGTTATATGTCTAACTTTGCCTCTTTGGTGTCTTTTACCATGCGCCTCTGAGACACAGAAAAGGGCACACTTCAGTTTTGAGTGTGTTTGAGTTGGTCATCCTCTTGGTAGATAGATAGATAGATAGATAGATAGATAGATAGATAGATAGATAGATAGATAGATAGATAGATAGATAGATAGATAGATAGATAGATAGATAGATAGATAGATAGATAGATAGATAGATAGATAGATTGATTTACAGTTTAAATTCAGATGTGGTCAAACTTTCAGATGTGGTAAACTTTTTCGTCCCGTATTTAAATAGCGTGTCCCGTGTGGAATCAATACGCGGCAGGGTTTGTCCTGTATTTTTTCAGATTTGTCTTAAATGCAGCACTATCCCACCCACATCTGTTCGACTCTGCCAGTGATCAGGTAAAACTTGCTGCCATGGGTGGTTTGATCACAGACGAGAGTGGGACTTGGTTTGACAGTATCCGTGACAGTGACTATCAGACAAGTTGTAAACTATGTCTGCAAGTGTTTCCTGTGGCGGACGAAAGTTTGTCAGATGTACGGCAGCTTCAGGAGGACAATATTCACAACGAAGCGTGTGATGGGATTTGTTCATGAAGCTTGAGGTGTGCGGTTTAACATAGGCATTTTATTTCATACCCTATCAAAATCTAGTACTGATGTGAAAAAGTATATGATATGCTCACATCGTCTTTCCCTTGTTGAGTTCCTGTTTTATTTTGAAGTTCATTATCCTGTCTTCCTGTGTGCACACTGTGATCATCTCATGTGTCTCACCTGTGTCTGATTACACCACCTGTGTCTTGTTCGCTTGTGTATATTAACCTCTGTGTTTTTTCCCATTGTCTTCAGCATTGTCCATGCCCTGTGTGCCAGTGTTAGTCCCCTGCATGTTCCCGTGGATTTTTGTAAGCTTAATTCAATATTTTTGTTCCATCTGACATATTGTCTTATCTCCCCACCATACAAGCAATTATAACATTTTAATCAAGATTAATCACGATTAATCACAGAGTGGTATTGTAATTAATTGAGTTAAAGGGATAGTTCACCCTAGAATGATATTTCGCTCATTATCTACTCACCCTCATGTTGACTAAGGGCTGGAAGAACTTTCAGAGTCCACCGTCCCTTCTCTGAGTTACAGGGGGTCTCGACGTAGCAGTGCATTTCAATGCAACGGTTGTAAAGGGACACCAGAGCTCTTCGTAAAAAAACACACACAAAAAAACATCCAAATACCTCCATGCTGCTCGTATGTAATGTCCGTCTTGTGCTGAAGCCCCAAATTGCATAATTGTCCCGAAAAAAATTAAATAAGTCCACATTCCAAGCATGTTTGTAGCATTAGCTCCGGAGTGTCTGTTGTCCGGTCTTCCGCTGCCAGCGCGCATGCGCAAGGTTTGCACTGAGACCGACTCGAGTCTCAGTCGGTCTCAGTATCAGTGCGAACCTTGCGCATGCGCGCTGGCAGCGGAAGACCGGACAACAACACTAGGAGCTAATGCTACAAACATGCTTGGAATGTGGACTTATTTAATTTTTTTCGGGACAATTACGCAATTTGGGGCTTCAGCACAAGACGGACATTACATACGAGCAGCATGGAGGTATTTGGATGTTTTTTTGTGTGTGTTTTTTTACGAAGAGCTCTGGTGTCCCTTTACAACCGTTGCATTGAAATGCACTGCTACGTCAAGACCCCCTGTAACTCAGAGAAGGGACGGTGGACTCTGAAAGTTCTTCCAGCCCTTAGTCAACATGAGGGTGAGTAGATAATGAGCGAAATATCATTCTAGGGTGAACTATCCCTTTAACTTTTGAACTAATGAAGACCCTTATTCAAAAAATGAAACAGGAAAAACCACCATAAAACACCACATAGTATCCTACTATGCTATTCAACTAAAATCCCCTTCATGTAACTGGAATAAAAAGTGCTGCAATGTTCTTTCTGCATCACTTACAAAAGAACCAACCACCAGACATTTAGTTTTGCTGAACATTAGGTTGTAGACCACTTTCCGTACTTTGACAGACAAATGGACAAGCTATCAGACGGGTCAAGCTAACCAGAGTGTGCAGGGGGGCCGCTGCCTCCAGCATGGTGTGTTGAGTAGCCAGCAGTCTGACAGCCAGTCAGGGCACTGAGCAGAGCCTCCTGCACACTGGGCTAAGTGAGTTAGCATGGGGCTGCTGGCTCTGTAATAAAGCGTTTAATGGACACACAGCTTCTCCCTGCCTTCCTGGGGCTAACACTAAATCCCTCTTTACTGTCACTTTCCCAGATGTTACTGAGTTATCCATTTCTCCCATCACTCCTGAGGCTGTTGCATCCATCTCCTGGCTGAAATACACATAAAAAAGATGTTTTTAAGTCAGACATGTTTCTTCAGCTACGCACACTCAGTCGCTAGCTGAGTGCTATGCTCATGCATCTGCTACAGCCTGTGTTTAATCACACACGTAGAATCAGGGTTAGAAATCTCACTGTAGTTCTCACACTTTTACAGTTTTGGTGATTATGCAATATTGTGAGTCGCTTTTCCTCAAAACACAAAACCATGACCTTGAACTTTTGAACTCTATAATTCCAGTACCATGTTTTTTTTTTATATTTACTTATATAGTATGTTTATATTTCAATTAGTTTGTCAGACTCATAACATTGTGCAACTTTGTAACCTGCGGCAGCTTCTCAACACTGGGTCGCAGATGGAGTTGGTAAATGCAATCTGTTGCAAACATAGATGTTGAAAGTACTTAGTTTAAACCCATGTGGCCTGAAATAGAAATGCAGACACCAGCCTGGTTTGTATCTTACTGTAAAACTTCCTCCAACAGTGTTGGGTTTTGCATGCAGTTACATGTTTAGCAGTGTTCAACACCTCATACACCTCACACCTCATGAGACATTTTGTCATAATAAAGCTATAAGGAAAAAAAGGTGGTTGAGCTTGTTCTGTGTCACAGTCTCCTGAAACTTACACAAATGTATCAGAATAACAATAAATTGGGAGGAGACATACAACAGTTGTATCCCACCCCCTGTCCACATACTGCATTTCTTTGCTCCGTTCGTCCATCCGTCCATCCGTCCATCCGTCCATCCGTCCATCCATCCATCCATCCATCCATCCATCCATCCATCCATCCATCCATCCATCCATCCACCTTGACCCTCTCCCTGAGGTCATGAGCAGACAAGGGCACTGTGAAAAAAAAGAGAACATAACACAGTAGAATTGTTTTGACAAAAATAAATGCTGGGTGCTCTGAGACTGGTACCCTAAACAATATATCCCCACAATCACAGCCATTTGCATTTCTTCAGTCCCAACACCAATTTAGACCTTTAGACACATAAGAGTATAACTTGACATAACACAGCTCCCTTTTCCACCTAAATCAGACCACTGCATCAACACAGTGTGTTACAACACAGGAGTTGCAGGGTTGCTCTACATATCGAGGAGGCTAAACCAAGCTCAATTGTTTGCACTCTGGGGGATTTTTGATTTCAGTCAGTATTGGTATATTATGTGAATGTCTTCAGTTTAGTATCATGATTTATTGCAAACGATTTTTCTCAGTATGTTTCTGGCCTCCAAACATGACTTCCTTTTGTTGTCTAGAACTGCTTCTCACACCTATACCATTTTCAAAACATTACAGTGCATACTGAAACCTCTAAAAACTAAATTCTTCAGCCGTGTCAACTACCTGATAACTAGATGGGATGAGGATTAACAAATTATATTTGTATGCACTCGGGCCTTGCACGCATGAAAGAACCACAAAATTTGCAGCCCAGGAGAATAATAATAAACCGCTGCATTGGTCCCTCCAAAATTTAGTTTGAAAGCACCAGGGATTTCACAGGTAGTACAGAACTGGTACAAGTGGAAGCTTCAGATGTAATTACTCACCTACAGGATTCATTTGATAAAGATACTTTGCTTGTTTTGTGGTGTGCGAAGCCTCAGATGTGATATAGTGGAGTCTCACAGATACACACACAGCCCTCAGGTCCTCATTGCAGTAACAAGATTTCCCCTGTTGGACACACACTCATCATGTCACTGGATTTCTGCTGAAGCTTTTAGAAAAAAACAGACTACACAAGAAAACACAATTAAACCTCAGGGACGGAGTTAAGACAAAAAAAAAAAAAATTGCTGCTCCGCCAAGTAAGTATGACTTACTCTGATGTGTCCAGACTGGGGCTAATGCACTGAGACTGGACAGACAAGGAGTAATCGGTTTTGGAAAGAGAGGAAACCTGGGTGAAATAAACTCAGAGGGGAAAAAAAAGAAACAGCTGGTGATTTCTGCTGTAGTTAGAGATGCTGGAAATGTTTAGCTCAGACACAAGCCTTGGAGTGTTAGCTACAAGGCAGCCAGGATCTCAAGGGCACTGTTTTGTTTTTACATCCTTTCTGTCTCTGTCTCTTTTTTGTTTGGGTCTTTATTTCCTCCCACACCAGCACAAAGTGTTGTCTGGACAGCTCTGATGAGCCGGGGCGTCTCCGGCATTACACATGTAAGCCGGACAAAGAGATAGAAGGAATGAGGCTGGGTGGGAGGAGAAGAGAAATAGCGAGAGCAAGTCGGCATTCAGCAAAATGCAGACGCGTCGAATCTGGAAGCGTAACAAAAATGTGTCTGGCCTAATGATGTCAACTAGTGTTCTCACTGCCCCTCTGCGGTGTGTGTACGCTTGTGTGTGTGTGTGTGTGTGTGTGTAGCTTGTCGATTTCAGCTTTTTGTGTGTTTCCTCTTTTGCTGTCTGACAATCTGGTTGCCAGGGAGAGACTGCACTGCTGGATGAGATTTAACCCCCCTCATATACACTCACACACATATAAACTGCCGTTACAGCTTCCTCTTTAACTCAATTCACATACAGAAACTATTGAGTCAAACACATTTTTAAACCTTAAAAATAGACGGCACGGTAGTAGTGTGCAGTGCCTTGTGTCTGCGTCTTTAAGGCTAACTAGGTATTAAGGAGTGGAAGTTGGTGAGGAGGCTCTGGAAAAAGGTCATGCAGAGTTCAAAGCCTGCCGGGGGATGAGTGATGGCCGTGGAGAGGGGGCTCTGTTCCCGGGCCTTGTTCTTTTCTGTGCTGCCTGTCGTCCTGCACAGCGGTAGACTGAGGCTTGATGGATTGGCAGCCAGTGAAAGGAAACGTAACCCTCTTCACCACCGCCGCCGCCGCCATCACCACCTCCACCAATCCCCCCATTCCCTCCTAACCCAACTCCCTCATCCATGTCTCCCCCTCCTCTCATGCCCCCCATCTCCTGCTTCAGTGCTGCTGAACTTATGCACATGCATTGTGACGGCACAAATTAGAAGACACATGTCCACTATGGATGTATTGATATGCTATATGATTTATTGTGATTGTAAAGTAGCAGTAATATCTAATGAAAATATGCGTTATATTTGGTTGTTAAACTTTGGCACACACATAAACCTGAGACAAAAGTCACAATAATGGCACTCTCTTCTGTTTCCTCCACATGGGAAAGTCACTGCACAATGAATGTCTGGTGTGTGTGTGTGTGTGTGTGTGTGTGCCTTTGTGTTTATGTGAAGTCCTGAGGAGGTAATAGGTGACTGTGAGATGGAGAGGATAGGGGAGAGGAGGCACACAGCTCAAGAGGGAGGAAAGACGGGAGGTGGTGAGGGATGTCGGCTGGTTAAGGGTTTAAGTACAGGACATCCCCTGACCTGGGGTCAAGCGCAGAGAACACCCCAGGAGCCTTGTTTTCTTGGCTAGAGGAGGAGGGGACTGTTGTACCTGGATGGACACAAAAGAAGGCCTGCTAAAATAAACATCAAAGCCTGCTGGCCATGTCCCGCTTTGGCTGCCTCCCCCCACCCACCCACACACCCACACACTGAGGCGAGACACCCCCTCTGACAAGCCCACCAAACTTCCTCAAGAATATTGTTTCTCTTGAACAAAAAAAGTTAAATAAGGGTTTAAAAAAAAAACATTCAAACAAAAAACACACACACCAAATCTTTTACTGTATACTGTTTGTGTTAATATAAGTCTTAAATAGATATATCTTCCGACAGCAATCACATACATAGAGTGTTTGGTCCAAAACACGGGTCTGTCAGTCACTCTGCTCTGCTGTAAGCCGAGGAGAAAACTTTCCTTGTGTCCTACAACCTTTATCCAATGAGGAGAGAGAACGGCATAAAGGGGCGGTCCTCTCTGTGTGTGCAGCCAAGGGATGTGCGTGAATGTGGTGACGTAGGGACGAGGGCGGGAACTGCTAACTCCATCGGCTGACAAGAAGTTAGCCATAACGACCGGATCGCTTACTTCTGCTTTAACTACAGGACAAAAAGTATTGCTAATAGCTAAAACTAACCTGCCGGGATCCACACCAGTTTAGTTTTTATTTACTTTAACTCTAGGACATAACAGACTTTTATGAGGCAGTTTCTTTTATGAGGCAGTTTCTTTTAAACTGCCCTTGTTAAATATGTAAAGTTGGTTGTAGTGGTTAGTACAAAGCCTTGTTAACAGTGACTTCTCTCTTGCTGCTCACTCTTTAGGGCCGTTTCCACTTGGGAATTTCCTGGTAAAATTTAGGAGGTAGGAACTTTACAGGAACGCCCTCCCACTCGGCCTGCTTTCTTTAAAAAAGAAGTTTTAAAAAAGGTTTTTTATCAATCATTGTGCAAAGTCATAGCACTATCGTTGTGCAGCAGTTTTTCTTCTACTGCTCTTGTTGTTGTCTTTTCTGGCAGTGTGGATGCTTTCTAATACTGCTGGATTTTAAAAATGCCGCTCTTTTGGGGGCTTTCTCTTGGCATCACGTCAGCGCTTTGAGTATGACCAATCTACACAGAGTACACCTCAAGCCCCACCCAGGAGTTTTTCGGGGCTGCTCGGAGAACCTAACCCAAGGCAGGGACTCGTTCAGCCCCCGTAAAAGTTCTGGGAGATGGTCCTTTTGGGGTGGTTCCTGCAGTCAAAACGCCCCTTTTGTTATATTTAGTTATTTCTCTTCCTCCTTTAGCAATAATGATATAAGTAATTAATGTAGTTTAATGAAGTTTAATGGGCACAGGCTCAGTGTATTGGCAGTGCTTCTTGACTTCCCTGCAGTTCCTAAGCAGACAGGAAAGGATAAGTGGTTCGGTAGAATCATCACTATGCACAGTTAGTGGCCAGGCAGTGATAGATGTGATTATGGCTGCCCCCCCATAAACAGTAAAGGTAACAGTGTCTTTCTCAGTATTTAACCTACAGAAAAAAAAACTATTTGGAGTCAACACAGTCAGTGAACATCAGCTAATCAGTGGAAAAGTTAGCAAGCCAGCCCATGAAACATGTCTCTGGAGTCATGTTTCTTGTTACTTCGATCACATTCTGTTTTCTGTCTGGTTTAGCTGGTGATATCTTGGGCACCAGTCGACAGATTTGGAGAAACTTTTATGACTTGTGTCTTTGTATGGCAGGTGTCACGGACGTCACTCTGATGGGCTTAATCAGAGAATCAGAGTAGCTGAAACATTGATGCAATTTGCTCCTGTGTATTTCTAATTACATCCAATGAATGTCTTAATTAACCTGATTGTGCTGTAATTAAAGCTCCAATTTTGCAGGGCCCTGAACTGCTGCACTGTAAAGGTGTGCTCATGGCAAATACAAAACACATTTTCACCTTGTTTGGTTCACACACGCACACACATGGAAATATTTTTGCAGCCTGTCTTAAATCTCCACATATTGAAAATAACAGAAAACTGCATTCTGTTGTGATTTTCCTGAACACCCCTCTCCTTATCAACATCTCTACAAATCGTGAATTGAAGTTTTTTTTACTCGCATTAAAGTTTTGAGTTTACATGTAAGTATTGGCCCAGTTTTCCCACCCAGTTGTCATGTTAGCCTTGCATAGAATAACTTGAATTTTAAAAAAAATCTGAAGAAAAATTGAATGCGAGACTTTCTGATTCCAACAGAATCGTCGGCTCAACCAATTCAGACAACCCAACTGCGTTTGAATCAGGGTGCCTTGTGATATGACTCGTTGAACAACATATGTGCATGTCTGTGTGTGTGTGTGTGTGTGTGTGTGTGTGTGTGCGCGCGTCTGTGTGTGTGTGTATCTTTACCTCAGCATGGATGAGGGGACAGGAAGGGTGTGTGTGTGTAGAATGCCAGGGATAGGTGGGGGTAGCAAGGGAGATGATTATGCCCATCTGTGGTGGATACCAGGTGTGCAGCCTTCCTCCCCCCGTTCCATTCTCTCCTCCTCCATGATGATCCCCCCACCCCGACCCACTAATGATTCTCTGCCTCTATCTTTCTCTCAGTCACTCGGTCACTCACACACACACACACACACACACACACACACACACACACACACACACACACACACACACACACACACACACACACACACACACACACACACACACACACACACACACAGAAAATGCACTTACTTGCATACAATCACACTCCATTAGCACTCCCCAGCTGGCAGGAAAAGCAACAGCCACAGTTGTTGTCGCTCTAACTGTTATCAAGGAATGGCTCAGTGTGTGCATGTGTGTTTGCTTGTGTGTGCGGGTGTGTGTGTGCACAAAACCCTATACACATCTTTGTAAATATCTACATAGTGCCTGTTTAACCATCTACCATTATGTTTGATGACAGTATTTAGCCAGTAGATGTGCACACACATTCTTCACTGTTAAGGAACACAACACAAAAACATAACACGGTCTCCTCTATTATCACATGCAGTATCACTCAGAGTATAGAATGGGACATGGCCTAAATGTACTGGTCAGATTCAGGAAGTCTGGCTGCTGTCACTTCATATCAGCTGCACAGACATGACAATGATCTCTCTTCACATTTAAAAGTATAGTTTCCAAAATGTGAGGTGGGACAGGTAAACATTAGGTTAGAAGTGGGAACAAACTGTGTAATCTATTACCTTGATTACCAAAACTAAAACGGAATGCTAATAAACAGTGTTACCATGAACAGTTCCAACTTATGACCGTGGCTTTTGATTCGCAGGAGTGTTGCAGGCGGTGTTTTAGGTTCACTGGCTGGTTGTCAAAACAGGTGCATAGGATCTAAGCTTTGTTAATATTTCCTTCTAAAATTTGAAAAATTAACATAAAAGACGTATGAACAGGTAAAAACTGGAAAAGAGAAAAAATGCATATCACGGCTTAACTCAAAAATAGGAGGATAAAACATACAGTATACTGTATATACAATATGAGCTGCTACATTTTAAACCACCTGTTTGACATAGGCCTACTCACAACAAAGCTGGAAAACTTTCAAAGAAACACTTAGGCTATTTTTCCACAACTCTCAGTTCCTTTACATAAATGTGTAAAACATTGCTAAATGCGATGCCTTATATAAAAATGAAATTAGAAACTATTTATTTCTATCATGTATGGTAACTTTGCAGGATTTTTTTCTCAGTTTGTCTATTTAATTCGATTTTTTGATCGTTTTTTTTTATTTCAGCATGTTAATTTTATACATGTTGTCTTAAGCGGTCTTGTCAAGTTCCTATTAAATTGTGTGTTGCCTCAAGTTGCAGAAAACTATAATTGTCTACAGTATGTAAAGATACGTTGGAGAAATGGTAAACAGAGAACAACGTCACACCCACTCTGAGTTTCTCTGGTGGCACGTCTCTCCTGTCCTCAGCACAAAGGCCGTGCACACACAAGATGGCACAGTGCAGAAACATCCACAACGTTTCTACCAGCTCCATCAGCTGTTGTCTGATCCAGTCTCACAAAAGGAATCCAACATTGAATTTCCCTTCTAGTGCAACTGTGGAGCCAATACTGACTGGAGAGACCAAAGAACTGCTAAAGAGTCCCAATTGGCTCAAAACCTGGATTTTCTTCTCGTCCATGAGTAAGTTGTTTGGCTCATAATTTACATGTCTGTGTTCTTTAGTGACAAGCAACAGAAGGCATGCCGCCATTAGCTTACCTGTTGTGACCCTTATTTGAAATAGGTTTGAAAAATGTTGATACTGTTAGCTGCCTGTTGGATGGTCAATTGTGCGGAAGATAAATGTGTAAGTTTGAGATTATGGCAGTCTGCAATGTGGCATCTTTAGCCTTTTATACTTGAGCCTAACTGGCTAAGAAAAATGGAGATTTGTGCATAGCAACCAGAACATTTTAATTCATTTGAACTTTTGCTCTCTCTTTGTATGGTTAAGATTTCTGTTTGAGCAGGCCGAGTGTGCAAAGGTCCAAAAATAGCACAGATGCTTGATAATAAAGTTATATCGCAATACCAATTTTATTTTCCATATAGCCACAGTGATACAGGTTTACATTGGGCATTTTATCTTAAAATAGCAAACTTACAAAGTGAAGGTACAGTATGCTGTACTCTGTGCTGTTTGGCCTGTGTTCTTAGTCTCAGAGGAATGCATCCTCTAATATTCCCCAAAGCAAATGTTTCTGTTCAAAGGATGCAAGGTTTGGAAAATATCCATCAATAGTGAATTGCAACAGTATAGACTGTCTCTGTGTTCTTCCACTAAAGTGAAATAATTTTGTTTTCATCAGATCAGCATTGTTCTCCTTGTAATTCCTCCAACCTAATGTAGTAACTTAGCAACACCTTGCACCCACATGTAGTTCCTACAGTATATTCCTATTTTAACTCACAATTCACTAGTTAAATTATTTTACAACTGCTTTCTGTCATTTTGTCTGTACAGCAAACACATTTTTCTTACATTAATTTAATTTTGTGCATACCGTATATACTGTACTAGCAGGGAGGATGGTTATATTGTTACGGTGTAATATAGAAAGAAAACAATGTTAACAATTTAACATGGATGAGTAATTGCTTTAAATGCTCATTATGAAGAGCCAATAAGAAAGGAAGGGCTGGAGAAGGAACAATGGAAACCAGGAATGCAAAAAAAAAACATAACCACACTCACCACATAAAACAGTCACTGAACGTTTGTTTTGTTTTGTTGGAAAATGCACCTATATTAGAACAAAATGTTAAACTCTTTACAATGTTATTGGCTTGTCACAACAGAGCATGGTTATACATTGCAATTTGTGAGTAGGGTACCTTGGTGAGATGTGCTTGCCAAATGTATCCATAGCCTCTCCAAAATGGCTGCAATGTGCCCTTCAGTATCCAATCCAACTTTATTTGTTACACACTTTAAAGCATCCACAGTGGACCAAAGTGCTGCACAGAGTAAAAAATAAAGGACATCAGAAAGAAAAACATATAAAATACTAATAAAATAAATTAAAAGACATACAACATGGATACAAATAATAGCCGGAAAATAAAAACAATGAAATAAAATCACACAAAGTCAATCAGGAAGTGTTTTAGTTGTGTGTTTATCTTTAACAGATTATTTTGAATAAAATGTGTAGGTATAAGTGTCCAAAGATCTATCTAAAATGTATCTGAACCTCTCCAAACAATGCTATGATGCAGACTTCTCCACTCCAGAATGACTTTGTTTTCTTGAGTGATTATATTTATTTAGATAATCACATGACAAGAGCTGCTCTCAGAGAGAAATGGCATATGTTATAGATAAAGTGTAATGAACACCATTGTTTATCCACCACAATACCATTTTCATTCATTCATTCATTTTCTATACCACTTATCCTGCACTAGGGTCACGGGTGAGCTGGAGCCTATCTCAGCTAACTTCGGGCGAGAGGCGGGGTACACCCTGGACAGGTCGCCAGTCTATCACACGGTCGACATATACTATAGACAGACAACCATTTACACTCTCATTCACACCTATGGGCAATTTAGAGTCACCAATGAACCTAACCTGCATGTCTTTTGGTCTGTGGGAGGAAGCCGGAGTACCCGGAGAAAACCCACGCATGCACAGGGAGAACATGCAAACTCCACACAGAAGGGCCCCAGCCGGCCGGCGGGTTCGAACCCAGAACCCTCTTGCTGTGAGGCGACAGTGCTAACCACTGCACCACTGTGTATACCATGTATAACACCATTTTACTGCATGAATTTCCCCCACTGTTCATAAACCCCTATGGCAAGCCCCAGTGCAGAGTATCACTTCAGAGTGGGCACTGAGCGGCACTTCCCCTCTGCAGCTACATGGACACCAGCAGCCTCTGCTCTGCTGTAGCCTTGACTTTCTTTTGCTCCATTTTTATACAATTTAGTGTGTTTTCAACTTGAAATGTAGCAATGTAGCAAAAAATAAAAAATGCAATACCCCAAATAAATGTAATCTGTTAACTGAACCACCAACTTAACCACGATGCTCGCTGCATGGTAGATCACAGTGATCACTTGTCTCGATTTATTTAGAGGAATCTAAGGCTTTCATCTTCAGTGCTTAACCTGAATTACCTCAATGTAATATATCCAATTCTGTAATTGAATTATAAACCTTCTGCTAAGCCCCACAGATAAGGGGAGGCAGCTAACCAAATGGAAAAATGATTTGCTCAGGTTCGCTCTGAATTATGATATGCAGATCATCTTTGGTGGACAGTACACTTAAGACTCCAGACAGGGAATATGAACAAGATATTATTATCCCCTGTTCTTTAGGAGAATACAGAGAAAGATTCACAGTGTATAGGTAAAATGGCTTGACTGTTTAACCTGATATTAACCCTCCTTTTCTTTGCACCAAAGTTAAAACACTAATTTCTATCTATCTGACTATGAATCTATCCATCCATGTTTTTCTCCCTCTCTCTCTATTTCATGGACACAAACACAGACACACACAGAGACTTGACAGCAACACACACAAACATATTGCGGGCCCACAAGCGGAGAGGCCGCAGCTCGTAAAGCAAGCGGTGACGGGCTGATTGATCCCCTGGTGAAAATGGGCGATATTCCCCCAACATCGATATCAATAAAGCCTCTTAGGCTCGAGGCTTCTCAGGGCCTGCTTTTGTTTCTCTTCCGAGGAGAGCTAAGAAAAATCTATAGTCAATTGATGGTGTCTGGGAGAAAGGCTCTATTGGAGTATATCAAATCAACGTATTGGAGAAGCTAAAGTTTGCCCTGTGAATTAGGTTGTTTTTGCTCCAAGTTCAGCAGCAGAGTGAGAAGGATGGACAGGGCCAGATCTTGAAGTCGTGGAAAAAGCGGGAAAATAGGCAAAATGACGGACAACGGGATGTATATGTATATACATGTATTGATATTGATATATCAAGTATTAATGAAACCTAAATATTTAACCTATTGGGTAGCTGACACCACAGTGACCACTGCAGTTTCACCAGGACAGTTGAAGTTAGGCTGTCAATTATTTTCATATCAAGAACACCTGAACTGAAAAAATTAGACTGTAGATAGCCATGTTTTTGGATTTTGTCATATTTGTTACTTACACACAGAAACACACACCCCCTGTCCAAGGACCCCCCTTTTTCCCCTGGACTCTACTTTGAGAATCACCAACTCAATGCAAGGATGAACCTGCAAGAAACTGATTTATACAGTCTTCGCTGCTGCTTGTTTGGTAAGAATGGTAGTTTCCTTTTCATCAACTCAATAGAGATCAGATGAAGTAAAAACTCCCAAGTGTTAAACAGCTTCTCTCTTGCTTGCCCATCCACACGCTAATAGCAGTAGGCTACAGTGTAGTGTTAGACCGTGACCATCAGGACAAATTTGGAAGGACGCCTCAACATGTGGACAGAAGGAGCTGGTGATGGAACTGCCAACCCTGTAATTAGCGGATGATCTGCTTTACCCCTTGAGTCAGTTTTATTTAGCCACATATTTTAAGAAGCCTATGTGACCCACGTTTTATTTAAAAGCTTCAACTTACTTTTGTTGTTGCAGGATCAACATTTTAGACAATCAAAGTCTTTAAGTACCTACTTTAAGGGAAATAATGATAATGATGATTATCATCATTATTGTTATTTTGTTAGCTGAAACATTCCCAATGTTGGGCACAAAAACGAGTCCAAATAGCCTATTATCAAAGGCGACATTTGTGTTTTCGATTAACCCTGCACTGGGATTTCACTCTAAATAAGTTGTTTGTTTGTTTTGTTATACATAGCGAGCGTTAGCATAACACCTGTTTATTTAGTCCAGCACTTATTCCACAAACAGCTGCCTCCAGAGGTTGAAGATAGTGCCAATCTTTACTTACCGTAAATTCTCAAATCGAAGCCAAGGCATTATTTGTTTCAGCTACTGAATTAAACTGGTTTGTTTTTGGGGCAAGCTTTTATTGCATTTCGAACAAATCCTATGCTCCGCAAAGATGGGAAAATACTGTCAAATCGATTTTTTAAAAGACTAAGGTTGTGTCCGAAATCACTCACTCATTCCCTCCTCCCTACTCACTATATAGTGAATTCAATATAGTGGACTATATAGTGACTCACTGGTCAAATAAAAAAACACTTTCAGACACTACTGCGCCGCACAGTTAACATTAGAACCGCCAACATTCTAATCCCCCTTAAAACGCCACAGTGGTCTCCCAGACCGTCACGTGTAATTACATTGTTTCCAGTCGCAAACAGTTCTGTAAGTGGAAAAAATAATATTTAATTTTTAGTAGTGTTAGTCCTTCTTCATATTATGTTGTGTTGGGGTCTTGATTGGATGTGGTTGGGGGGTTAGACTGAGTGATGTTACAGCACCGCTTGTTGCACCTACTGTACAGCACACACTTCTCCCTATAGCTGAAAGTGACGCATCTGGACACATGTGCTGCTTTCATGTCAAGAGTCGATGTCGCTGTTCACTGGATTTTTATTTTTTCTAGGCCTGTTTGTTATCAACTCCAGTGTTTTACAGTTGTTCTACCTGGATATTACGTAGTTTAGGCTCCACGCCCACAGAAACCCGTTATTACCGGACTGGACAGCAGCCGAGATAATTAGGCTATTATTACGTTATAATTCAATAATCATTATAAACGAGAGTGAGTAGGCTATATATATGGCGCTTTATATCTAACACAGACTAATCATGATCTAGTCTGTCCTGAGCCCACAAAATAAAGTTTGTGAAGTGTCTGTGTAACGGAGCTCCGCGCACCTCCGTTACATCTGCCCGGAGCACACGTCAGCTGACAGCTGACAGATGCGTACATCTGACAGATGCAGCTTACAATTTCCTCATCACTACCTGAGCCACCAACCGATCCCCCCTCCCTCACGTCCCGATGAGTCTCCTGGACATATCCTGTATTCTCTGATTTTCCTTTTTCTTTTCTAACTGGCCTGTTTCAGTTATTGCCCGTATACACCCGGTGTCTCGTTCGTGCTCTCTCTCTCTCTCTCTCTCTCTCGATAGCGATCTATAACTGCCGTTTATATGCAGCGGTCTGTGGGACCACTGCTGGCGGTCCGAGGTATAATTGCTCAGAAATCGAGTGCGTTTCATTTTAATAAGTTGTAAGCTTCAGAAACCATTAAACACATATATTTAGGAAAAGTCACGGACTGGAAGACCTGTAGGTTTAATGTAAACAAACCTAATTTACATATGAAAAACACAAACGGTCTGTGAGACCGTCTTGGCGGTTCTAGTGTTAATGACGTATTACGTCGCGTAATTAAAACGTTCCGACCGCAATTGTAACGGCCGGTGCAGGTACCATGGATACAACCATGGTAACGGCCGGTGTAGGGGAGTAGCCTAAAGCAATATATTAAGCGGTAATATATATATATTTAAGCATCAAAGATGTTCAATCAAACCCACATAGTTTGAAACAACATTCAAAACACACACAGCCAGTGTCACAACTAAGCATAACGTCCGCTAGCTTAATGCTAACGTTAATGTAAAACACCATAGACAGGCTAACAGCAATTAGCCTCGCTATCCAGAGTCTGTGGTCAGTTTATAACACTTGTTAGGAAATTTGCTCTGACGTTTGTTGTGGGAGTCTGTGGAAGCCGCGACCGGACAACTCTGGCAGCCTGGACACATTTATTGAGGCTGCTGCACTACTTGCATCTATCTGGTAGCTACACCGGTCGTTCTGGGCCGGTGTGTTAACGGCGTCGATCCGTGACCGCAATGCATGATGGGATATCTTGCTCCGGTTAGTGGCCATCGGATGCTCACTACATTTCACGGTGAATTGTGGGATAGATTCAGTGCACTATATAGTGAACATTAATAATCACTAAACATTCGGACACCACTACAAAATGGCGTGGTCACTATATAGTGAGTAGGGGGTGATTTCGGACACAGCCTAAGAATAGAAGGACAGAGCCAGATCCAGAGCATGCATTCATTTAGAAGTAAACCTGTTACCATTCCAACGGCCCGCCCGCGGGCCCCCGGGGGGGTTTTAAACAGGGAGGTGTCATAGAGGATGTCACCAGTCACTTGAAATAGTCATGCCACATATCGTTGGAAAGCTAAAACTCTTGTGATTAAAGATATGCCGACCATTCCTAAATATAATCATCACAGCAACACTCGAATCAGACTATAAACATGCTAACAAAGTTCGTAAAAAGCCGATATAACTCACGATTTGTGTCAGGGCAGGCTCAGGATCACAGGGTTTCCCCACAAACTTGATGTCGTTACATTCAGAAAAGTCCAGTAAATCCAATCCAGTAAAGTATTTAGTCCAAAACACACGGTTGTACCGGTAGATAGCCTCATCCCGCTGCTGCATCTTATGAAATTACGCATTGTATATCCAGTAAATCCGTTTATTTCTCCTCATAAGTCCGGCGTTTACATGAAAACAATGTTTATTTCACTTCACAAAATGGCGCTGCGCTCTGACCTTTCGATTGACAGCTCACTCGACCAATCACAAGCTCCCTGTCCCCGGCTGCCGCCTGCAATAGCGAATGAGTGGCTGTGTCTGTATGAGGAACATCCCCTCCGACAGCGCTGAATGGCTTCAGCCAATAGAAACCGATCCCGATGGCACTGATCAGAGCGATAGATATAACAGAGTGGCGACACTCCCATAGGACTCCGTTGTAAAAAATGGCGGGCCTACTTCCGGGTTATGGAGCCCTCAATAGTTCCAAACATTCCTCCCGCGGCGCTGGACCACGTCTGTTTCTATGGCTGCACAGCAAGAAACTACTGAGCTACGTTGACGAAATACCGACCAATTTTAAGTTATAAAGTGGTAATAATCTTTCCCAAGTACAGTAACCATGTTGACTTAACAAAATAAAAATTATTAGACTGATTGGTTCATTGAAAAACATTTATTTATTTACGTAACTGTGGTGATTTCAGTCCGTAGCCCAGAAGCAGCCCTGCTCACTTTTCATTCAAACAAACTAATGCCACTGCCACAGTTGTTAAATTTCATCAATGAGACCAACATTAATCTCTTCAAAATAATTTAACAAGCCAGCGGTAAACCTCTAAAAGCATGCGGATACGTTACTTGGCTCGTTTTCTCCGACGGGAGGACGGACGGTCGGCCCGCCGGCAGATCAGCTCAGTAGAGCGGCTGCTGCTGCTGTGACAGCCGTTGCCCCTGGTCCCCGGTCTGGGCTCACACAGACTCTGCACTTCTCCCAGAACAAACATCGGTGCAAGTTCCTAACAAACGTTATGAACTGACCACAGACTCCGGATTAAACGGTGACTTTCTTGCATGAAAAAAATATTAAAACTGTGACGTGTTGACAGCGCTAAAGCCAGGTTTTGGCAGCTTTACTGCTGTGGCTCGGTTGCCGCAAAATGGCGATATCGATGCTAATTTCTGTTAGCCCGTCTATGAGGTTTTGCATTATACGTTAGCATTAAGCTAGCGGGCTTTATATTTAGTTGTGATACTGGCTGTGTATGTTTTGAACGTTGTTTCAAACTGTGTGGGTTTGATTGAACATATTTTATGCTTAAATATATATATTCCCGCTTAATATATTGCTTTACTCCTCTTCTTATGCCATTTTTACTGTAGGGCAGGCTAATCTTCACTTTAGAGTGACAAATAAAACCTTGAAGCAAGAAGATTTTGCCTTTTGTTTGAAAACTGACATTGATGTACATACAGTAATTCAGTAACAGTTGTAAATATACCTTTGTACGGTTTATTTTTTAATATTTACCGTCCAAAAGCAAGCTCAGTGCTGTCTGTCCCATAGCAGAACATGACAGCGGCAGCCTCGTTTGGAACTATTGGGAGCTACATGAACCACGTGACCGCGCTGGCGGCGACATCAAAGGCTGTCGCCACTCTGTTATATCTATCGCTCTGGCACTGATGCATTGAATAGCCAATGAAATTCCGAAAAAAACGATGTGCTGCATTCACGGTCCCTGGGAAAAGGCAGCACTGCCATTTTCATGCGTAACTTTGCAAAAGCTGCACTTTGGCGCATGTATTGTTTCTCAATGGCAATTTTAGGAAAACGCCTAGATATACACTTAGAAAAACATGTGTAAAATACTAATTTTTAGCAGGATTGTTATCAAATTTGAACTGGGGCCAGGTCAGGCTTCATGCTGTGGTCCCATTGTGTTTTCCAGCTAAAATTCTCAGCTACACTCATCTTCAGGCATCTGATTGCAACAAAAAAATTCAGGCGAGAATAAAAACATTCTAATTCAGTGTGTTCCAACTTAGATTACTCAATGATAATAGCACTTATAGTGATTATTTCAGTTTGGGGAAAAACTTCAGAGTGTTACCTTTCAAAAGAGACCAAGCCCATCCATATTCTCCAAACAGTTCAAGAACAGCATTCAATTTACTTTGGGTACGCCTTGGATAGGCGAATATTACAGAATTTATAGGAGTGGTAAATCGGCACCAATTAAACTTATAACATACAAATGATTTGGGTTGGGTTGGGCCACGGGCTTCCTTTTTTTTTCTTTTTTGTTTTTCCTGCGTTTGTGCCGAGAGTCTAGCCGTGTCGGGTCCGAGCTTCAACACCCGCGGGTCGGACCAGGTTGGGTTTTAAAGCAGAAGTAAGCGGAATATTTGTGTTATTATAAGTCTTAAATAGTTATATCTTCCGACAGCAATCACTTATAGAGTGTTTGGTCTGAAACACGGGTCTCTCAGTCACTCTGCTCTGCTGTAAACCGAGGAGAAAACTTTCCTTGTATCCTACAACCTTAACCAATGAGGAGAGAGAACGGCACTGTGTGTGCAGCCAAGGGATGTGTGTGCATGTGGAGACGTAGGGACGAGGGCGGGGACCGCTAACTCCATCGGCAGACAAGAAGTTAGCCAAAACGACCGGATCGCTTACTTCTGCTTTAATTAACCAGCTTAGAAACTGCTTAAATGGGCAATCGTGGGCTTTGTGATGTTTTGTACATTCACAAGAATTGCACAGAAAATAGAATTAGCCCCGGCTTCTAATTGAGACCGGCTTTATTTGCTCAAACCTGTAGCTAGACCTGGCCAGTATAGGAGACTGGTGTCTACTTGAGACTCGGCTTTTATTTGAGAATTTACAGCTTAATTTAGCCTCTATCGCATCTTTTGTTCAACAAAAGGTTTCCTCCTAGCCAGGTAGCCCTAGCCTGTCTTGTCACTCGATGTAGCAACTTACTAAAGCTTCATCCAATCTGCTCTGAAGATGTAGCTGCTCAGAGGGCATAGCCTGTTATGTTTACAATGTAAAGACAATAATCGCTGACGCGCTTCACTTGTGGTAACCAGCACCAAACGTTTCTGACAAAAAAAACAAGATACTACTTCTTCAATTACTACCACTGCAAGAAAAACTAGACAGGAAAATAGAGAAAATACAAAATACAGGAGTGGCAACATACAATTGTGATAGAAAACCTCAATATTTATTTATTGAGAAAGAAATTACTTGACAAAAGCCAGTATAAACAATGTATAAAATGCCTCTGCATCTGACGTTGTCCTAAGAATTTCAGACTAACATCTATTTTTATCTTCTGTGGTCCAGCCAAGATGATCACAGGCCAACTTAAACAAATAAACTATTGCCTACATACAGCTTTTTTGGGTTGCAGCTGGAAAAAAAGGAAACCTGAAAAAAACAAAACAGGCCCCCAGACATACAACTAGCAAGTGCTTTGGTGTGTCTAGTGTAACCTTAACCAGCCGAAACAAGCTGTGAAACAATGTGGTGTTTTTAATTAATAATTATGTTCAGTTATATCCCTGCTGGTCAAAATAATATGCTTTTGTTTAACTTCCCTTTTTTTGCCGTCTGTGTTGCCCCTCTTTCTCTTCATTTTCACTGGGGCCTGAGTGGTTGAAGAGACACTAAGCAGGCCAGTCTCTGGATAATTATTCTTTTCCAATCACTGTGACTGTCTAATTGCAGTCCTAGCTGCTAATTTATGCACGCCTTTGTTTTCTTCAAGGAACACATTTCAAAAAACACATCAAACGATTTCTGATATGTAAAGAATATAGCAAAGGAACAGAGGCTGCAGCCGCTTAAAAATAAATTCTTGATTATTTTTATATGATAATAAGTCAGAGAAAATGAGGAAATCAAAAGGGAAGTCATATAATGATGTATAGGCACAAATATGGCACTTATTGTATTTTTTCCCTCTTCTGGAATACATTACCATATTTTTCATGTTTTCATTTGCCTTAAGCTGGAGTTATGTAGGACAGCTTGCTGACCATCATTCACAAGCTGTTAGCATTTCTGCACATAGTCTGTCAACCGCCGATCTCACACATATAACTGGCATTGTTTTTAATGTAAATGATGTTGCTGTGATGAGGAGCCATTACATGCACACCCATAAACACATGCACATAAATATAAATACACATAGATGCACAGTTATGCAGCTTAACCACCTCCTCACAGACACACACACACACACACACACACACACACACACACATACACATACACATACACTCACACACACTGTGACACCGGCACACATGGGAAACGGTGGTACTTAGTTTATGCATGAGGACAGGTAAAAAACACACAAATCCACAGTGGACACCGACTGTAATTGAATGTGACTCTCTCTGTATACTATCCATAGCTCCGGGATCCTGACAGCTAATTGGAATATACAGCTTCCTAAACCACTGGTGAACTCCGCAGAGAGGCTGGGTTGTCAGACGTCGGTGGCCCGCTGCGGGTTTAGCTATGTTAAGGTGGCATGGGACGCTCATACTGCTAACATTGAAGATGAGGGCTAGAATGAGAGGCAAATTGGAAGCTCCAATGTAGAATGACAAGATGTGTATACCTGTGTGTGTGTGTGTGTGTGTGT
>NC_140909.1:25546526-25633836 GCF_045865225.1 Trachurus japonicus
AATGTCTTCAATGGGCAAATGTAACATCCGTTGATATTATATTTGAATTACAGTGTTTAAATGTTTACTATAATTTCTAGAGCAAAAATACCCCTCCAAGCTAATTAAGACACCCGGGTCAAAAACTACTGTAAATGCAAGTAACAGCTGAACTCAGCTAACAAGAAAGAAAGCAATGAACATGTAACTTCTCTGAAACTAGCTGGATAATATTTACTATTTAAAGCCTCTCTCTCCCTCGTTTAATGAGTGGATCAAGGGCAGAGCTCATTCTGCATGTGGGTCATTGGAACGTGAAAATTATTTGAAATTATTAAAAGTTAATTAGCCACAACTTATGTGTCTGTTCATGTCAGCACCATTTCATTCTGAAAATACTGTCAGCACACAGGTGAGCTGCACGCCCTCAGGTGAGCTCTGATGTCCTTTAGTGAAAGATTTTGGCAGGAGGTGAATGGAAGATTAAACAATTGATATAATATATGATAGTATAAGGGTATAAATAAAATATGAGCTTGATCATTGTGATATCTCTTTCACAGCTAGAGAACCTCAGGTGAGATCTGAACACAGCACACAGCATATAATTGGTTTAAACAGCAGCTCATCACCTGCTGGTCTTTATGTATCAAAATTTCTCTTCATATTAAAAAGAATAATAATTGCTGTAGTTTTATTGCATCATAATGTTAGTTTTTACTTTTTTAAAACTGTAATCAAAATATTCATTTTGATTTTTGAGAGTCAAATTAATTAATCAGTCCATAAATTCTATACATTTATCTGATTATCATGTAAGAAAAGATACATTTCCCCCCCAATTTCCCCCCGTTCTAACCGAGGAACACATCAGGAATCTCTGTTGTGCTTACACCATTACTGTATCTATCTATTTGATGCAAATGAAGGGCAACTTGCTTTGTACTCAGGTGTGTTTCATAATACAAAACCTGTCATGGAACCCGGGCGAGAATAAAAAAGAGGAGACAGTTGATGGGTGAGATTTCCTCCGAAATAGCGAAATTGAATTCCAAAGAAAACACACAGTGATATTCTATTTACAGACCAATCAAACCAAATACATTTGAATACATTTGGAAACATGGGGCACACTTGACTCTTGTCACAAGTGATGAGCCTTTATTGGAGGCTATTTTGAGTGTCAGGACAAATAATTCAAGCTCAACCCAACTTCACATATTTTGAAAAGATATTTAAATATACACCATATGCTGCCCTGGCCAGGGGCAATCAGCATCTCAAAGCTTGCTAGATTGCTCAGCATGCACAAAAAAAGAAAGAAAGAAAGAAAAGAAAAGAAAAGAAATAAAAAAACAGAGATGGTGAGCTGATGTTCAGATGCGGAAAATATGAATGGATGAAAGATAGTCGCGGGGCAGATCAGCTTTATGCAGAACACAGAGAGACAGAGAGAAAGCTCAACTGTATGGGGAAGTAATCAGTCAGATTGTTGAGGGATTATGCAGGGAAAGTGATATTATCAACAGCATCATTACAAACACACGCGTGCATGCCCACAACACACACGCAACGTGCATCCTGTTTGTGTGATTCAATGGTACATTCATTGTCTGAATATGTATTCCAGCAAAGAGAAAAGAATGAGTGTACAGAGGTGTCTGTGTGTGTGTGCATGCTTTTCTGCCTTTATTATGTGTGTGTGTGTGTGTGTGTGTGTGTGTGTGTGTGTGTGTGTGTGTGTGTGTGTGTGTGTATAAAGCAGGGAGGGAGGGAGGGTTTTGCTGCAGAGGGAGAGTGGAAGGCGATAAAGACTCTGTGAGTGGCAAGTGTACATGGATAGCTTCACATCAACTGCCAATATGTTGTGAGGCGGCGGTAACAGGCGAGGGTCTCAGGGGAGGGCTGCGGCAGAGCAGGCTAGCAGCAGACGGAGGGGAAAACAATTTCTGGTGCCAATAACCCCGAGCGGCACAGATGAAAAATGTTTTAATATTTGCAGCTGCTTTATGGCAGTCGGGGTGACAGTGATGGAGTCAATGTCAGCTTTTTCCTTTTAAATGTCATGCTCTGTCTCAGGCTGTCAGAGCGCCTGTGCGTGTGTGCGTGTATGTGTGTGTGTGTGTGTGTGTGCACCGAATTGATCTTTCCCTCTTGTAAAGTGCCCAAATGTGATAGCGCCCCACCCCTTGTTCCCCTCACCATTTTACCCCTAAACCACCCCTTTGTGCCTGTGTTCCTCCCCTCTCCCCTCCCTCCTCCTCCTCCTCCTCCTCCTCCTCCTCCCCCTCCCTCTATCCTCCAGTTGTCCATAAAGACAGTGCACTCAGCTGTCAGATGAAACTCCCCAAACCCAGCAGCCATCATTTAGATAATCACTTCCTCCTCTTTGCATTTTATTTGGATTTGATTATTTGTCATCTGCAGCGAGATGGAAACCATAAATTACATTGTGTCCCTTATGCCTTCACTGAAATCAAACATGCAGCCAGAATCACAGAATCAGCAAATGGAGAAAAATGCTACAACTTCTGTGACACAAACACACAAAGACGCTGCAATGTGCTACACACTGGTTATCTAGAAGGTCCTCATAATTATAATTACGCATATTCTTCGGATACGCAGGATCAGGGTAGCGACAAAATTTCATCATCCTTAATCATTTTGTCAATAAAATGTCAAACATTTTACCAAGATTACTTGTTTTTGTAGTATATTTTGAATACCAACACACTATTTGAGAAAATTAACAGGGAACTGTCTTAAATGATCATACATCTTACAAATGAGAAGAAGTCTTTAACAAAATTAGAGACATCTCCGTACGTTTACGGGGATGAAAATCCCACTTTTCATGCTGTGCTGGCCACCTTAAGTAGTCTCTAAAATCTTGTCATCGCCTTTTGTTATGCGAAGCCTGAGTCTTTGCTTTTGTCCACAGACCTCTGGAGGATCCTCTTGACCTAGACTTGCACCCAGTTAAAGGGTCAGAGGTTAGACCTTCCAATGGAAAGGCCCCTTCTGCTCCTCACATAGGTATGAACCACCTTAATGTAACATAGGACAACACACATAGCATTATGTAGTGCAGGCAGGTCAATGAAATCTTGGAATCATGGAAAACAAGATGATTAGTATGAACATATTTGTCTTCAAAACAGACAAAAATATTGGTTGAGGAGTTCTACAATAGTGCTGTGCAGGATAAACAAAGGGTGGATGTCTTGAGCCCCTCACTGTGGAAGCAATCACAGGTAAAACAGATAGAGAAATAATTTAGATTTCTCATCCAAATCGTTTAGTTTTAACCAGTATTTGTTTCTGTTAAATGGTAGGGCAAACTCAGTCATGTATGCATGTATGTGTGTGTTTGGGTGTAGCTATGCGTGCGTAGCATGTTTTCCTGCATGGAAATCACTGTTTCAATTAAAGGTGTTCGATCCAGCAGCACAGCAGGACGGGCCCACACACAGGTTGGCTGGAGGGAGGCAGCGCTGCTTCGTTGCCCCCCTGCTGGGCTGTTCGGTGGGGGACTGATTTTTAATCCAGTGCCAGGGTAGTTGGCCCACACAGGATATCTCACCTATAATAGCAGCATATAACCTGAGGCCAGACCCCCAATCTAGGTGTGAGAAGGCCAGCGGTCATGGACTCTGGATGCCATTTTCTCTCAACATGAACTCTGCTAATTCTTTTTTTTAGCGCATTTTGGGAAGAACAGAAAATGCAGTACATGCTCTCGATGTACTGAGGTATGATCATAATTTGTAGATGTAAATCTGACCAAATGATAACAAAAAGGTAATACTGTATTCTCAGTTGAACAAGGCTGTGACTGCATTGAGATCACAGTGAGGGATATAGTCCATGTCAACAATGAATGAAAATTATTTGATTATCAATCCGTGCCATTACTGTACACAATTTTAAAAAAACTACAACATCCAAGTAGGAACTATTGCAGCCAATGTGCAGACGGCGGGAGCTGGGACAACTCAACCACCATGATCGGTTTTTAATGTTTTATCAGGCAATGGCTGCTCAGGATTTGGGATTCGGGAATGTTGCCTTGACTTCAGGACTGTCCCGAATTTTTCAGGACTGTCTGGTGTCCCTAGCGGTGGCTGCTGCTTTGTTGTGACATCACAAAGTTACAAAAGTCCTGACAGCTGGTTTTAAAGCTCAGTTTCTGAATACAGGCTGTGTACATTTCTCAGTGGACTGAGGCTTTGATACTTTATCAATATGGAAACTCATCCAGCTTTGTTAACAGAGATCAGCCTACCGTATGGGACAGATTTAATTAAAGAAATTTTGATACTTTAACTCTACTTTTTGTCTTCTTTGGGACCACCTATTCCTACTTCGCAAAAAGATTCCTTCTTCAAAACAACATTACAGCAATGCAAAGAGATTTTTTTGAAGTTTGGATTTAATGTTTTTATCAATCCTCATTTGTTATCATAAAAAAAGTCTCTCTGTGCAGTCTTTTTGTTGCACTTTCATTTAGGAACTCATGGCTTGGTTTTCAGTGTTTCTCCACTGCGTGGCCTAATTAAACTGCTTAATCAGTTAACGACTCCAGCGAACACAGTTAAAGGGGAATTAAGCACAAAAAGATTGAAGAGAGGAGAGGTGGAAACGCTGAGGAGAAGCTTTGCTTGTCTCCAGTGTGAAATAAAATTGGGGATGGAGCCGAGCAGAGGAGGCCATTAAAGAGAGAGCAGAGGCTGCCGCACTGTTTGCTGCTGTTGTGCTGAGGGCGAGCGAGCCAATCGAGATACTTGTTTAAATGGGAAAACGGGACGTCTTCACAAAGAGGCAAATTAAAAGCACTTTGCTCTGTTAAGCAGAGGGGAGACAAGGGAAAACAGGGGAAAAACAACAACAGAAGTGAAAGGCATCTTAGAGGAACTGCACTCCTTCACTGCAGCTTTATAGTTCTCAGGTGATTTCAGATCAGTTGCACTTAATAGACTTGTGTGGGGAAAATGGGAAATTTATTATTGTGCTAGTTTGGCATGAAAATATATACAAAACAGCCGTAATGTGTCATAATGTCACTGAAAATGGCTTTTGCGTCTATTGATGCTGCCTTCAACAAAAAGAACAGGGAGACATAAGAAACAGCACTGCTTTGGGTTTCTCCTTTTTCTTTTCTCTTCTTCATCCTTCTTTCTTATTTCTCCCTTCATATCTAACACTTCCAATTTTTCATCTACTGTCCTCTCCTCTCTTTCTTTACTCACCAACTTGTCTTCTGTGTTTTCTAACACTTCTTGCCTCCTTTTTCCTTAATCACCTCACTTTTCTCATTTCTTGACCTTTCATCCTCTACTACTTTCTACTAGACTTATAATCAAACTTGAATCAACATCTTCTGGTTCATGCATCTGCCAACCATCCAAGTTGCATGAAATATGGTCATTCTCCCCCTCCTCAGTTACAGCACTGAATTAAGTGTTTGCATAGAACATTATAATGTCACAGTGAAGTTGACCTTTGCTCATTTGGAGATGAAATGTCAACGCTTAATTTAATCCTGATGGACATTTGAGTTAAATTATGTCACAATTGAAGTATAACTGATAATGACCAAAAACTGTGTTTTGTGAGGTCACAGTGACCTTGACCTTTGACTACCAAAACGTGATCCGGTCATCCCTCTAGTCTTCATATTTGATATTCAACACGTTTGACCGTAAAACATACTGCCTCCAGTCCTAGCAATCACCAGTGCAGAGGCATAAAAAACACATGGGAATCTAACTTACTGTGACAATATTAGATCTTTAAACATGCCAAGAACATAAGGAGAGAGAAGGCATCTAGAGAAGAAACAGGTGTAGCCTATGAAGAAGTCTTTTACTGGACAATAACCCCCTGACAGTGAGAATCTGTAAGATGATGCTACGGGGCAGTAAAAAGTAGCAGTAATATGCTTAATTAGAATCATAAACCCTAAAACCTTTCATTTAATTTTCCTCCGTCCTTTCTTTCCCCTCCTATTTATTCCTTAAATACATCTTGGTTCTTTCAGGAACAAAAAGAACCAAATATTTGTGCTACAAGGCTGCACAGTAAGTTATTATTAGTCTTGTAATGTCAGTCAGAAAAGAACTGAACTTGCAGCATTTCACTGACAAATTATAGCTTTTATTTACAGCTCCCTCATGTCCATTCTCTTCTTTCAGCAGTAAACTAATATTATTGTTGAGAGGTGTGGTGACGCAATACAGGAATAATTGGTATTCAACCATTCTTGTAACTCATTTCTACTCTCTCTCCTTCACACCTCCAGCCATTCGGTCTGATCCTCACCTCCTTTCTCCTTTTCTCCTCCTCTTCCCAACCATTCTCTCTATTCATTTGCTTCCTGCTAAGCCTGATCTCCTCTTGCCTCTGCTCCACACACACCTCCACTTTTCTCCTCCTCCACCACCTCCACTCAGCCCCACATGCCTCCTTGACTTCTTGGATGGAACCCAAAATGATTCAGGCTCATTATGCAGGACACTATATGGGGGGAGAAAACTGGAAAGCAGAGAGAGGGGAGAGAAAAGAGGAGGGGAGGGAGCATAAAAAAGAGGAAGGATGCAGGAGAAGGGAGCATCTGTTGGCCTCCAAGGTAAGGCAGCAAGCTTGACACACACACACACACACACACACACACACACACACATTTACACACAGTCTGCAGAGTAACATCACATACTGTAAAAATGTCCGGCATATTTTTGCACAAATTTGAGGTTTTAGATTTCTGCTCATTATCAGAACACCATTACACACACACACCTATTACCTGTCTATTCCGGTGTGCATGAATGTGTAGGTTTGCGTTTGCACATCAGTCTGGTGATGCATGTGTGCATGATTGTGTGTGTGTGTGTGTGTGTGTGTTTCAGCATGTGTACACCTGTGTGTGTGTGTGTGTGTGTGTGTCAGGTGTTCGCGGACGCTGAAGGGGACTGAGTGTTTTCTGACGCCTGTCTAGCTGCGCCTGTCTCACTGGGCCATGGAAGTGTCATCTGCCCAGGCCTCAGCACGCTCACACACACACACACACACACATACACACACACACACACGCATGCACACGCATGCACACGCACAGAGTCCCACATTTTCTCTCACACATTGGTGAGGAACAGACAGCCCAGAGTTTGCTGTCATCTCATCACACTGTGCAGGTCCGGCAGTGCGTGCGTGTATATTTATGTGTGTGTGTGTGTGTGTGTGTGTGTGTGTGGTAAGAGAGTGAAGGAGTGAGAGCATAATACTGCTGCTAAACAGCAAGCCTGCTGTCACTGTGGTCTTCAAACTTCAGGTAGCACCAAATAAATTTTGAGAAATTTCCTTTTTGAAATCCATTAATAGCATCACAGTGGTGCCAGAAACTGTCTGAAACGCAGACATCAGTGTCCGTGCCCCCTAAATCACACTCCTCCGCTTTGATGCTGTCTTTGTAACAATTAAGCCGTATGAAAATGCTTGGAAAATTACTGCATCGCGTAATTTCCGGCAAAAAGCCTCTTTGTGCCACTACCATTTCTACTCATTACCACCAAACCCAGTGTATTCTAATGGAAAACCCAATTAGCTTGTACATGGGAGGAATGCTAATGGGGGATCACAAAATTCTTGAGTGCTTAACCGCGTGCATTTATGTGGTGGTTGGCTGCACAATTCATTTGGTAACCATCAAGGAGTAATTTGAGAAAAGGTAAGAAAGACTGGAGGCTGATTAGAGAAAATGTACCTGTTTATAGGCTCTGAGTACCTGTGATTGTGGAAACCCTTCACTTTCATGGTTCTGTTTGATGGAGAGTCTTTTGTTTTTTGTGTTTTTAAAGCTGCTACATTTGACAAAATAAAGGTTCATAACAGTAGGCTACATTAGACAGTGGCAACATATTTTGCAACAGAATTATGTAAAGTTAAAAAAAAATTACATATTACAGTAAGGGAAAAAAAACTGAGTTAAGAATCAGCCTTGTGTGGTAAAGCAGGGGTTAAATTCATTATAACTGAAATATAAGAGGAAACTGATACTGTATGGTGACACAGGTAAGCTGATGTAACATATGTTACATGAGCCACAGCTGTTAAACGATGATGTGTTTTCTTCCTTCTGAAGCTGTATCATTTTCTTCTGATAGATTGTTAAGAAATGGATTGCATCAATAAGTGTCATGCTGAAGGAGGATAAACACCAGCTGGAGGGATTTTTCACATGTTGGTCCTCTGAGCATCATGCATTTAACCTAAAAAGCCAGAATTTCCGTAAGAACAATAAAGGTCTTTTAAGTTCAGTTAAGTTAAGATGTAATGAAAATGTGACTTTTATTCATATGACTGTTTTATTGTTTAATCATAAATAGCATCTTTCAGAGTTTAAAACAAGTCTTGAGAGGAACTTTAATAAACTCATTACTCCGAATTTATAAGGTGCATTGTGAGAAACTGATGGAACACCGTATGTCATTGCATTTTCCAGACACATATATATTTCAAATCATATGTACAGTACCAAAACCAGTCTGACACCAACATCACCCTATCCCTTCCCTCATTATCCCCCTCAGCTGGGTGGCCGGCGAGCATCAGAAGTGACCTGCCTTCTGCCTGCGCTGGTTGCCACGGTAGCAGCCAAAAGACATTTCTATTCACAATAATAAGGGGAGATGGGAGGATGGGGGAAGTATGGTGGCATGGGATGAGAGGACAATGGCCTCTGTTTCTCCCCCTTTACTCTTTGTCATGTAAACTTTAGCCTGAGTAAAGGTTAAGGCAGACTGAGGTAGAGAGGATGGGACAGGAAGAGTGTTGATGCATGCCAATTAATCTGATGTTTAATTATCAGACATATGATAAGAAGCGCATGACTGCCCTCCACTTTTCCCTTTAGCCTAATTTCATTAGTCTTGATCCCTCCTCTCTTCACATGTTCTTTTTTTCTTTACTTCCCTGTCCCTTGATCACTCTTTCCCTATTTCCTATCCATGCCCATGCTTTTCCTTTCCCTCTCTTTCGCATCTTGCTCTCCTGTCTCTCCCGCGGCACATACCTCCAGAAGCTCCCTGTCAAGCTATCCTGGGAGTGAACAGAACATTACCCTACAAGACTGGTGCCAGCTACCTTGCATTGTGCTAATAACAGCGGAGCATCCAGCAATGCATACATGTCATGTATAGGCTGCTGTGCTGTCAGCCCACAGCCCGAGAAATTGACAGTAGCAAAGAGAACAAGATGCCACTAATTCTCCCTCACTCTCATACACGTTTGAAGTGAAATGGATGGACGAGGCTGTTTGTGCCGGGCGAGACAAGATGGTATTTGTTTGAAAAGTCAGGCTGAGTGGGAGCAGGGTGCAGGGTCACTGAGGTGAAAAGCTTTAAAAGAATACCCTGCTACATTTATATTTACTTACTTACTTAATAGGGACTAATTCAGTTGTTGAGCATGAGCAAGGATTCCTATGAGAGGGGAGATAAGTAGAGGAGCGCCACCAAGAGAAATTCAAGTCTCAGCCGTCTCAAGAAAAGTTGCCCAAAATATGTAGTGTAAATACTGAATAAAAACAGGTTGCATTCAATTGCCCTTACAGTAGTAGTCACAGTAAAATAATTATAGAAGTGCAGGAAGTAAAATTGACACAGACACACAAGGTAGGTGGTTTTAAAATAAATACATCTAGATTCCATATATTTGATTATCCATCCATCCATTCATTGGCTATAGTATAGGTTACTGCTAATCTGTGCAAGGTTGTTGGTGGGCTGGAGCCAATCCCAGTTGACATGCAAGGGTGGGATACAACCTGGCCAATCAACCACAGGGCCAACATATAGAAGAAAACAAGCTCGCTCTCTCTCTCTCTCTCTCTCAAATTCAAATCCAAATTTGCTTTATTGGCATGACAGTTAAAAGAACTATGTTGCCAAAGCATTAGGAATCAATGACACAATACAACTCATGAAACCAAATATATACAACAATATACAAATAAAATAAAATAAAAATACATAAAATCATTTACCCTATGCGTGTGTGAGAGCATGCACGTGTGTGCTGATCAAGTTCTCTCTCTCTCTTATACATAGTCTACATCACATGAAACAAAAAATAAATAATATGTGTGTGTGGTAAGATTGGGCATCATTAGACTGTTGCAAGTTGTTATATATATAAAACATACACATATTGTTCTTAAATGATGAGAGTAACAAATGATAATAAAAAACGACAACAATATTAAATGACATCAATAATGGTTCTGATCAGCATTCGTGTACTTTTCTAGTATCGTGGCAGAATGTTACATATTGTGCAGCTAATTTAGCAAATTGTGGATCTTCTCCCAGAAATACTTTTAACAGATCATCACCTGTTTTCCCCTGATATGATGGATCTGCTGCAGTTATCTTTTGTATGAACACCTCCCCTCCTCTCTCTCTCTCTCTCTCTCTCTCTCACACACACACACACACACACACACATTCATACTTATAGGCAATTTTCCTATTGTGCATGTCTTCGGACAATATGAGGGAGCTGGGGTACCTGGAGAGAACCCATGAAGGCATACAGTAGGGAGAGAGAGCAAGAAAGAGAGTATGTATATACATTAGTCTAGACCATCTAGACCTCTGATACACCACCCCCATCCATTTGTCTGTTTGTCCGTCTGTCTGATTTATGAGTGCTTATAGTTGCTTTGTCTCCTGTATGTTAAGCTGTGTGCGTGTCTGGGGGGTGTATGTGTGTAGTGTAGGAAAGGAAAGGGGGTCTGCAGTGGGAAATCAAGAGGTGGAGAGACATGTGTAGTGATGATTGGGATGTGTAGTTGCTGATGTACTTGGTCGGTCTTACGTCATGGGATAATTTATGCATCTGTAAACTCATAAAGCAAAGGCAGCTAGATAAACACACAGGTGTTACAACACAATATGGGGGGACACCAAGAAAAAAGGAAAATAGGAAAATACAAAAACACCAGATTTTCTAATGCTAAAAATTAAAAGCAGGTAATCATTTGGATTTGGATAATGTGGTCAGTTAAAAAATAAAATAATGCTTGAAAATGTTTTTATAATGTAAATATGTGACTAAGAAATGAAGTTCAAATCATAATTCAAATCTTAATTATGATTTGAGGATCTTATATGTGAGGGATATGTCCAGTTTAACCAAATGAAAAAATTGTAACTTGACTTTTCAATTTTATTTTCTTAGTGGTTGAGACTCCTCGAGTGTCTGAACTCCTGAGTTTGAATTGTCAAGGTTTAGCTCCCAGGTACTGGAGTCTGAACTTTCCCTGTAGTGAGAAAGGCCCAGTATGGACTCATCTAAATTTTCTCTATGAAATACCTGAATCAGTGGGAGATAAAGTGATGACAAGCTGACTCAGCTTCTGATCTACTGCCTCGAATCAGAGCTGTAATGTGCCCTTCCATCACTAAATGTGACAGCACACGTGAGAAAGGGCTAATTTTGCACAATTGACTGGTGAACCTTTTTGGTTCAGTGGAATTATGGCCTGATTAATCAGCCATGATTACCATTTAGCGAGACCTTGTGGATTGTGGGGCTCTGATGCAGGTCTCTTATTTATTTATATACCTCCACCTTTTGGTTTTCTCAAACGCATTAAGCTGCCATTCTCATCAGGCTGACAGGGTCAGTGCCACCGTTCATTATGGGATGGGGGGAGAGACAAGAGGAGCCTGCTGCAGAGCATCAAGCTTGCTGGCAACCTGAGTGTTTAAGCTCAGCCTCCAAGTGCTGTAAATGTGTCCCTCTGTCACCGCTGACGATTACACACAAGCTCAAACATGTGCATATAAATGGTACTGAATGTAGAATCTAAATGTAAAGTATTTTTCTTTCTGATATGCTTCAATCAGTAGGCTATAGGGCTATTTACACTAGGACACTAAGAGACTTTTTTGTGGTCAAGACCACCTAACCCAGACCGAGTCGAGACCAAGACCAAGGCAGTTAGGATTATGGTAAAAATGTTGTCGATTCCGAGACAAGACCAAGAGTTTGATCTTGGTCTCAGTCTTGGTAACATAGTTACTGTATAATGGTAGAACAATGAAATGGGTTAAAAGGAAATGTTTATGATTTATATATGAGAGATGAATGGCAGTATTTCAAAGTCCTGTGATCAACTCCAACTTCTTTGTCTCTCTTTATACAACCTCACCTGACTTTCTATGCTCCCATCATCATTTCTACAGCCACAGACATAACTGTTATTTTGTAGGGCAGGGCAGTCTTGTTTGAGGTTATCTGGTTTGGACTCCTTTCAGCTCTGATTTGGCCTTAACTCTATAGAAAAAGTATAGTTAGCAGACGTTAGTAAGCTGATATAGCAGAAGTTAGCAATAAACTATATACTGTATATATACCATCTGTGTGCCATTTGGTGGGTGGGTTGTGTTGGTTTATCAATGACTACCCACCTTCTCCCATACTTTCATGTTGTACAATGTCACCAAACTTCCTGAGTTTGAAGTTGTCTTCTGTCTGAGTCTGCATCCTTGTCGGTGTTACTCTCTCTCTCTCTCTCTCTCTCTCTCTTCCTTTTTTTCCTTCACCTCCTCCTCAGCCCTTGGTGCAGGACTGTAATAGTGGTGGTCGGCCCTGGGTGGCGGTGCAATGTTCTCTCCCAGGACTTGAGCAGACCTGGAAATATGGCTACCAGGAGAGGAGGTGGCAGATGGCTGACAAGGCATTTTTACCCATAACGCCCCAGTAAAACTTTAACTCCCAAGATTTAGTGCTAGCGCTCTGCACTTAGCAAGCTGCAGCCGCTGGCATATTTTTTCAAAAGTCCCAAACTGATGGTTTTGCCAGCTGCGCATAAACATGCTTTATTGATTGTGCTGTTAAAAGATTCAAAGGGCCAGTATCATTTAGCAAAAGACAGTTTTAGAGGACAAATAAAAGCTAAAAATTGCTCAAACGTTGTGGTAGGCATCATTGATTTTTAGAGGAAAACACAGAATACTGAATTAAATTATTCATCATGTCATAATATTGACTGATGACGATGGTAGGCAATAATTTAGAAATTTAAAGGTTCCTAGGCAACAATGGCAATTAAGGCATTTAATTCACCCAGTTACAATCTCTAAGGGCCTGGCTAAAGCTATATCTCTTAATTTGTCCTGGACAAGAGCACCATGAAAGTCACGCTCACTTACAAAATTGTCCAAAGAGAAAGCTTTGTGCTCATAAACCATGCAGAGAGTTTTGGCTATTTTATTTATACTGAACAGCATTGTATGCTAAACCAACCAGTGATGGAGGAAAAAGGATTTTGGCAATAGTATTTTACACATCCTATCACTATGATCAATATTGAATTCTCTGAACATAAAGCTGACCCCCTTAGGCTAATATCTGTGAAAGCATCACGACATAGACAGCATTACTCATGCAGGGTTATACATTGTGTGCTGACTACAGGGTGTTTTAGGGGCTGATTGGACCCTGGGTACATGTAAGTATGGTAGGAAGACTGGAGAAGTATCTAAGTGCCATAGAAACATAAAAGAGACAGAAACAGGAAGTGAGTGGTGGAGAGACAGGAACAAAGGGGGGAGACAGAGGGACCATAGGACTGAGTCTACTAGGCTGTGTGGTGGCAATGATGATTACTGGAGTCAGGTGAGACATGCACACATCTGTGCCTACTAGCTTAGTGTATGTGATGTGAGAGAGAGAGAGTGAGTAAGTAAGTGAATGAGTGCCTGTGCACAATGATGTGCCTATCCCTATCTGCATGTTAGCTATATATTGCAGACAGCTGCCAGAGTCTCTGTTTGGGACCTGTAAAATGCTTGAACAGTGTAGTCGTAACCTAGGGCAGCAGACTGAGATATAGAAATTCACTATACTCATCATATAATCCTCCTTCTCAATCTACAGTTTCCGAAGAAAATATAATCAGAAAGGAAGAGAAGATGTGTCGCTCTCAGTCAAACAGTCAGTAATGGAAATACACTAAAGATAGGAATCAATTGTTAAAGCAATAGATTACACTGCCCACTTTTCTGGAAGCAGCAAAATCAACAATAGAAGCAGCAAAAGTTTCAATAGCAGCAATGATGAGCCGCGATACAGTATTGACAGTTGTGGGGCAATTATTTCTCCAAAGTAAAAAAGGAACCCAAGCATGTGATTTTTTTTTGAATAAATGGTGGTCAAACATGTATTTCTGAATATTTAATTTTAAAGCAGGTGAAACTCCTGAATTCCCTAAACGAAAACAAATAGTTATACAGTTGTTATGTTGAAGGTAAAAGACTAAAACCATCAAACCAAATAAATTAATAGGTTGTAATTAATGTAATCAAAACTTTGTCTACAGCTACCCAGACAGGCATCACACGTTTGTTAATGTCAACCTGATGTATTAAGTTCCACTGGCAAGATGAAGCACAGAGTGGATTTGCTAAAATGCTCACCAAACAATGAATTACAGTAAAGGTGTAGCATGGTCACTCAACTGATCAGCTTTGTCAACCACAGCCTTCACTTAGGTCAGACTTTTCTGACTGCAAATACTACCCAATGTGAAAAAAATAGCACTGACAAGGCAATTACTCCATCACAGTAGACAAGTAAAAGAGAACAACACTGTCACAGTCTGAGGGCCTGTACAGAGCCTGCATAGTCTGTTTCTGTGTGGTGCGCTTCGAGGTGTCTTTACAGGTTTGTGGTAGTGACTTTGTAGCCGCAGGGCCTCTCTCCCAACCATAATACACTATGGGCCGGATTTACTAAAGGTTTGCGTGTATTAAAACGTGTGCAAACGTGATTGCACGCGCAAACACATGTGGAACCTGATCTACTAATGGGACGCACCGAGGATTGCGTCCCTCACACGGGCAGAAAAGCACGTGCCATCCATTTAGCGTGTTTGCCTTGATGAATATGTAAATATGGGCGTTTCAGCCAGAACGTGCAAAATACTGGGAGGAGTAGATGCAAATAGATTTATTTAGCGCGTGCAATGTGATTTACCAAACCAGGAAGAGATTGCGGTGGCTGTTTTTGCGTCTTTATTTACCACGTCTGAAAACCATGTACTAACTGATACAACTTTGCCAAAACGTATGCGTTTATTGATTTGATACCTGTCAGAGCCCCATGATCTTACATCTCTGCATTTCCTCACGTCTGGGTAATTCTCTAACAGTTTTTCAGCCGTGTTAAAAGTCTTTTACGCGCCGTTACGCACGGGGCACGTCTGTCCTGCAGTGCGCTCTTCTCCTCTCCTCTCCTCTCCTCTCACCTGGCTGCTCAGCTCCGTCTCTCGGTCCCGGTCCCGGACTGAGACACGTCACCGCTGCCTTCACCCGTCTTTGATCCCTCTGGTCGGTGGTCAGAGTGTTTAGATCCGTGTGTCCCACCTGAGCTCTCTATTAATCCACTCGATCATGGGCGGCACACACATATTATAGGTGTGTGATTGTCGCTGCAGCTCCTGCCTGTTCGTCACTATATGACGAGTTGGGCCCTGTAGCGATTTTTGTTTATTTATCTAAACAGAGCGCGAGAGAGATGAACACACGCGCTGTCACTGTATGCATCGGATCAAATGTCATTCTGTCCCTTCGTCCGTCCAGCTCTCTGTCCACTCTCTCCATGGCGGAAACGATTACGACGCGCAAAACCCTCATTTACATATTGCGGTTTGCACGTGTTTTCATTTAGCGGGTTACTCTTAGTAGATCACCTGTTTTGCGTGCACTAACCAAACACGCAATATTATAGCGGGAGCAAACAATATAGCGCCCGCTATCTGGGATCTTAGTAAATCCGGCCCTATGGGTTTTATCTCAGCGGCATTTGAAGTAGGTTCAAATCTCAACCCATTTATTTTTTCTGACCAAGCCACAATGTTGCAATCGTACTATTTTCCTGTTACTGTGACTCTTGTAACTTATTCAGTTGTGCATACAGTAGCTACTGTAGGTCCATTACTGGTGGTTGTACGTTAATGGGACATCTCAATAAATTACATCAGTTTAATATAGTCAACATCTGTTCCTCATCACTGGAACAGAAAGACGGTGACAAATATTATATTCTGTTACTTATATAATTATATATAGCCTATATGCATATATTCATTTAAAGAATAAAAATTGTGGTTGTGGTGCTATCATAACAGAAAAAAAAAAAAAATACCAGACATGCCATCACTATCACTGTTATATGTGCAGGACAGAGTTTAGTATCAGGATAACTGTTCAGATAGACTGCATAGTAGACACACATGATCCAGGTGCAGCTGAGACAAATACTCAGACCACAAGAACTTCTTTCCACAGAGACCTGAGAAGAAATATCTGCTTCTGTCAATAGGAGGAAGCACCAGTGGCCAGCAGTCTAAGAAATGGTCCACACCAGCAGTTGCACTTCCTATGCCACCATCTTTGCACATCAATATATCCACCAACAGAGAGCAATGGACCAGCCTGCTGCCCCCCAAACATACCGAATGCAATGCTTTATCTCCACACATTAACATGATAGAAAAATGTGAATACTAGAATCTTATCTCAGCCTCACATTATAAGGAGCATTCATCATGAGGCACATTATGTATTTATCAGCAGAGGGGAAAAGATTGTGCAGGCAAGATCACATTTGCTAGTACTGTGGTCAGTGCAAGGTCTGTTGTAATGTCCACACCTTAAATATATAATATACATCACACACACACACACACACACACACACACACACACACACACACACACACACACACACACACACACACACACGTATATACAGTGTGTATAAACTCTTAAATTCTTTCAACTTATATCCCTCCCCCCTTTTTGTTGCCATCTTGGATCATCTTGGAAATTAACTTGCACCCCAAAGCCTGTAATAGGATAAAATAAAGTACAGAGACCTCTTTGGGATCCGTGAGTTTCACACTATATATTAACTGAGTGTGAGGCAGTGATGTGCAGACAGATAAATGTGCAGGAATTACTCAATTCTTTCTCTTTTAATAATTCTGTCATCCTTACCCGCTATTTGACCATTACACTATTGAAGTCATTTTTTGTAGAAATAGGTAATATCATCAGTCATTATAATCATTTAATACATCTATTTCCCCTCTATTCTCTCTCTTTTGGTTCCTAAGCTGGTGCCAAATCCAGTATCTAGTAGTTGCTCATGGAAATACATCTCAGTGGCGGACAGTGAATTAGGGCTGCATGCCACGTACAGTGTAGAACTACAGTATATGGACCAGATATGGGTGGTATGAAACTGTGAGTAAAGCTGAGAGGGGGGAGTTTTTTTTTATAAATTGCGTGTGTGTGTGTCATTAGTTCAATTTTCTACATGTTTTGGCCTTTCAGTTCATTGGTTGGAAGACTGTTGAGAGTTTACAATTGCTAATCTGCCTCTGCCATTAAAAGGTAATGTAATGTAATCCCTGCATTTTCAATGTTTCAATGATTTTCTCATTCTGATATTTTGTGTGAATATACACTAAAAGTTGGAATATTATTTTTCTTTTCTTTTTATAGTATATTTTTATACCTCTTCTAATGAAATGATTGTGACAATGTGATTTATTCTTGACAGATAAAGTGTATATCTTCTCAAAACTGGTAACTGGGACTCAGTATGTAATCATTGCACCATGGTCAAAGCTGATTACTGATGTGTATAAATAGGAATAAAAAGAAGAATACGTCTAAAAACAAAATTATTCCAACTTTATGGGCAGCAGTGTAGATAACATATACATTTTACCAGTGTGCGAAATACCCATCAATATTCGGGGGGTCCCTAACTCGCGATTGTTGCGCAATACCGTTATTTTTTTTTCTTTTTATAAAGTAGGACTATAACATTACAATAAGCCAAGAAAATTAGCCTATAGCCTAAAAAGGAGAGGCAAAGTTGTACATTACAATGCAGAAAGTAATTGACGATAAATAGACGATAATTCAAATAAATAAAAGACAATAATTGGCACCACACTGGCGCACTTGAACAATGAATAAATGCCAGGTACGATCAGGGCAATGCAGAAACGAATAGACAATAAATAAAATACAACAATTAAAATGAATGAAAGACACCAAACTCGTGCACTCGAATAACAACCAACTGTATAAATCTGGAGATCGGAGACTGACGTGCAATTATGTGCACGACGAGATCCTCAGCCTGCAACTATGACCGATCATGTAGCCTTATCTAACCATCCATCTAGCAAATAGTTTAAACACAGCATTGAACACATCCACAAATCACATTCGTATAACGGGCCATCATAAAAATTGAAAAAGCACAGACAAATAGCTCACAACAGGCGCCTGGCCAAACAACACCACGGGGGGTTCAGGCCATAGTATGCTGAAGCAGGCTAGCCTCTTACCTTAAGTTATTTTCCTGCCTTAATGTCAAGCCAAGGGTTGCGGTATTTCCATTACCCCACCTGCTTAGGTGTAAAAAAAAGAAAAGAAAGAAAAGCGGCCAATCACCAGTGCTAGCAGCAGGGGCTGCGGCTACGTCTTCAGAGCACTCGGCCTCAACTTCACTTTCTTCGGTAGACGGTGGGAGAGGAACGGGATCCTCTGTTCTGATAGCGAGTGGGCTCGACTCTTGCGCTGGGCTGGCGCACATGGCTAATTTGCATAATGCGCAGGTGACATGGTTCAGCTTAATGTTAAACGAATAAATGTTTTGAATTATGAATACTGGACATGGTGATCTTAAACACATTTAATTGACCACAATAAAATTATTGTATTATATTATTTATTTTTTTGACAAGATTGAGACCCCCCTCAGATTTTGCTTTTGAGTCTTTCAGGGGGTCTCAAGGGGTTAATCGGGGGGGGGGGGGGCCCCCCCCAAACCCCCCGTATTTCGCACTATGGATGAGTCTATATCACAAGTGTTCTTGGGGGTGCAAAAATGCAACAGAGCTTGGTTATTACCCCACCCACCATAATACTACTTGCTATTCATATTTGAATGTTGTATGTGTTAAAGCAATACCACATTATTCAAATGAATCCATTAAAAAAATGAAATAAAGTAGAGAGGATATCCTCTAAAATTAGAAGGTATGGCAAGCAAAAATATTTCTTCATAGGCTATGTATAAATATCAGGTAACAGTGTCTAAACACTTGAAGATGGAGGTACTGAGTGAGGGAGGCTGATGACATTAGATGATACAGTCCAATTTAGGGAGCCACAAAATTCTCAGGCATGATGGGAAATATTGTGATATTTAAAATTAGAGATACGGTTATATAAATGTTTCAGCTATTTTTCTTTTCTTTTTTACAGTTTTCACCATTGTCACTTATTTCCTTGTGCAGTAAACATGCTACATATAGCCTCCATCGCAACCACCCCTGACACAAAAACTTTTGGAGAATAAATATGACTCAGTAATCATAAGTTTGTAAGTGTGAATTCAATGGTGTTTATAGCTTTAACCAAGCCAAAGAAATGTAATACTAATAAATCGCAATTGTCATTGTTTGTTTTATTCTTGCTTCTCTGTGTTGCAGAATAATCAACTGGAATAGATGGCTACTGACTGCAGCAGGAGTGATAACGGCACAAAGAAATAGCAGTATGCTTACACCTCCTAAAAGATGCTGGAGAAATGTACACAGTTAATCTTCCTCCCCTTTGATTTGATTGTGCTTGCTAAATACAAGGGGACTTAATCAAGCTTAAAAATAACAAACAAACAAATAAAAGAGAGGTCCTGGGAGAACTCATTAGAAGCCTTGTCAAATTCCAAGAGACTACATAATTACTTTACCAAAATAAAAATGCAAAGCTATTTCATTTGTATTTGCTTTTCTTTCTGAATTACTGCTGAACTAAGGTTATTGAAACTTTATTCCTTTGAAAACTTTGATTGAGGACGTTGAACCAAGAGTGTGAGGTGCTCTGTTTGGCCCGGCGTGGCCCACTTGTCTCCGAGCCTGCATTTCACCGTTCTACTTGAGCACAAACCCACAGCTCAGTTTGACACCGTCCATCAGTTGCAGCAGAGAAAAGAAGATGAAACACTTCCTCCCCTTCATTAAAAAAAGAGAGAAAATCAGGCCCCGTTGACAAGGAAATGAAACAAGTTGGACAAATTTCTATAAATAAATCTTTTTTTCCCCCCTTTTTTTTGTCATTTTAATTACCAGATCAACAGCGGCTCAGATGAATGGCCCGGCCATCAATCTTTAATTAATGTCATGCTTTGCGGATTGCAGCGATGCTGGGCCTGATTGAAAAATAAGCCCAATGATATTTCTATTAGAGTTTGTTTTATTAATAACACGTCAGGGCTTTAAAAACATGTCTTGGAGATAGCCAACCACAGGGAGACGACAGACAGATTTTACACTTAACTGTTACAGCCTCACACTCACAGATCTGTTGATTTTTTTTCCCTTTTAAGCCCTCTATATAGTCCCATTTGGATTTTCACCATTTAGTATTTATATAACTGGCTTCCTTGCAAAAGCTAAAATTGAATCCTCCATTGGATATTTATGTATTGTACATATTCATCTTATTCCCACTATGTAAACTTATACCAACAGTTTCACACTTATAAAATGCTTTTTAGACACCTGCGCTCTGTGCAAACCTAAAATAGGAGGGTAAGGGGGTGGGGTGTGGGGTGTCTTTGTTTTACAGGGATATTGCTAGGATGATACATTACACTGTACTACAGGTGGTTTTCCATCATGAGACAGGTTGTGCACAAATCCTCAGCAGCATAACAACACCTGCAGCCAGCTGCCAGAGAGAGAGCACAGGGACATCGACAAGAGAGGAGGACGGAGGAGGATGCGAGGGATGAGAAAGGGCATGTTAGAGCGCATTACTTTGTGCTACTTAGAGCACTTGTTTAATTAATGATAAAATGTTACTGTTTGGAAAAATGTGAAAATGTGTTTTTCTCTCGTGTTCATGGAGGTTGTATAAAAAGGAGAGTTTTCACCTGAGTCATCTGTCTGCCTCTGTGTCCCATGTTTGAGTCACTGGTCAAGCTCCCCTCTAGCCCAGCCAACACAAACTCTAGTTTGGTTTGGCCCCATGTGGCACCCTCATACCACACCTCTCTGCCCTGGGGCTGCCATAATAACTACCTTCCTCTCTATTGTGTTCCCATACATTTTCAGTCACACTTACAGTAGTTGTTTTTCATGCCTTACATCCATCTGAAGCAGCTTATCTCTATGTCTGTCTGCAACAACTATTCAATCCTTCACTCTCCTGCCCTATCACCTTGATACACAGATCACTGCTGTTGCTCTCTTTGATACCTATGGTCTGCAGTCTTATGATTGAACTATTGGTCCACAATTATTTTACATTTCTTGTTGAATTAATGTGTAAAGTTGCATTGCTCTTTTTTTCAGGACTAGAGAAAGTACATTTGCTGTACTTTCCCATCAGGAGAAAAGCATCATCCCATTGAAAAAAAAAACAGAGGCTCACTGTGTCTGGACTGGGGGAACAAGTGACTGCTATATTCAGGTGTGAGCATCAAACTTGCTTCAATCAACTTTGCATCAATGTTGCTCATTGCCTCTATTAAATAAAACATTAGCTGAAAGGGTATAATTACAAATAGATGTGTTTTTGGTTTGTTATTTGCATATGGACATTGTTTTCTTTATTTAGACATTGATCAAGGTCAGAACAAATTATTATTATTATACGAGTTCGACCAGCAGCAGGATGTCTTGCAGCTGTTTCCATTTTGGTTTAGTTTCCATTTGATTCCCCATTAATTCATCCCTATTTATATTTATACATCATAAATATATAAGACTGTTGGCTACTTCCATGTGAATTATTCCTGGACAGCAAATAAAACAAAACTTAAATAATTAATTTATATCTATTCATTAAAATAATAATTAAATTATGTAAAATAATGTAAAAAATCTGTACTTCTGACTACTCTTCTCTGAACATATATGTGTTCAGAGAACAGTGATTTATCCTGATCACTTGAGAGTTGCTCTTAAAGTTGCTTTTGCACTTTTGTTTAATTTGTCAGAACAAGAACCTTTAGATAACATATCTGATAAATAACAGCTCAGATCTCAGCTGGTCACATAAAAACATTCTTATATACAGTATGTCAGCTTTTGTACAGCATAATTCATCCTCTTAAATGTGAGCATCTTTAGTCTAGATTGACCCTCTCTTCTAAATCAGAATGATTGTATATTGTCTTTCCTTCATCAAAAAAGATCTTCTAATCCGTTGAAAACCACTTGTGAAAAAAAAAATATTTGTCTAAAATGGGAACTGGGAATAACCTTCCTAAATTTCTTTTTTTTTGATACAATCTAAAACTATCACAATTTGTTTTCTAAATGTAGAATTTTTTAAAACACAGTACAACACTCCTTTGCCTGTTTTGACACTGCATTGAGTCTGCTCATGAACTTCCTGAGGAGGTGCTGTCATTTGCATATATACAGACAAACAAGCGTTTGTGTCCATGATGTGCATGGTGATGGAATGCTTTATGTGCTCTTGAGAGACAGTATATTTAGAGCACATACTGCACCAGCAATACAGCAGCACTTTGCATACCCTATTTTCCTCTTCATCTGGCTGTTATTTTGGTTCCTAATGAAATCACACACAAATCGCCCAAAGTGCTGACAACACAAGCTTCAAGGCCAGAAAGCCAATCCTCTCAGGGCTCCATTTAGATAGCAGCTAAAGGGGGTGCTCTCAAACTAGATTTGTTTCTGTTGTCTTTTTCCAGTTCTATTGCATCCTGCCATGGCTGCTGTCTGGAAATATCTAAAAAAAAAAAAAAAAAAAGAGTAAAGTAACAAAGTAACATTAGTGAGTTCATTTAAATCTACGCCGTGGACAAAAACTGGGGGAAGAGGAAGAAAAAGAATGAAAGGCAGGCAGAGAGAAGTGGGGAAAAAACACTCCACATGCTTAACTTCTTTGAATCTCATACTATAGTCATGGCTACATTTCCCTCCCAAAATGACACTTTAATTAAACAAATTACTGTGCCTCGGGAGAAGGACCTTCAAGAGTGCGATAAGGCCGCGGGGAGATAAAACCCTTATAGGGAGTGTTTATCAGAGACGCGGGGGTTTAAACCTTTAATAGGTAATGCCCAGATAAGTAAGCCTTTGTGGTGTTACTGGCGCAGAGATATTTTACACAGAGGAGCTTACCAATGAGATGGGGAAAAAGAAGCTGGATCAAACCAACGACTTAAAGAGTCTCTGATTAAGAATGGCAGAGAAAAGGGGGACAGCAAAAAGTGTCCCTTCACTAAACTCTTCTTCTTTATTTATACGCATATCAGTATGCAGAGACGCTACTGAGATTGAGCTCTTACAGTCTTTTCTATGGGTTTAACCTTGGCTAGGATGTGCAGCCTTTATTTTTATTATTATCTTTTCTCTTTTTTTCTTTTTTTTTCTTTTCAAAACCAGCATTTGTGATAAGAGCCTTATCCATTTTCATGGATTAACATGAGTGGAAACATCTAATTGCGTGCATCCTGGTAGGAGATTTCACCTGTCATGCATGTGCAGAAGTAGCTAAGAGGCGGTCTTAGAAGACGAAACTTTTAGTCTGTGTTTCTCCCCACAAATATCCATTTCAGGATTGCCAAAATTGGATAAATCTGGTTTGGTTGTTGGTGGTTTAGAAAACATCTTGTCTATCATAGTGTGCGCTTTGCCTCAGAAGGCAAGAAGTAAAATATGATGTCCAAAGTACCAAGTTTGCAACAATGGAAAGGCAAAGTTCACGTATACCGGTAATGTCAAGGTAGGAGTAACTGGTCCATCCGTCGAGCTGGGCTGGCAATGACTTTGTTGAAAGATATTGTAGGTTTTAGAATCCATTGCCTTTCAATCTGTTAACAGATGTGGGCCTAACATTATAGTGACCATAATTAGGGAATCTGACTGCCTGTTTCTTGAAGTGGGTCTGTATTGTCTGATGCTTGACTTCAAATATATCATGAATTGACTAGTTGCAAACATTGAGGAAGGTAAAGCCCTTCAGTGCACAAGGATACAAGACCTTTGTGAAACAACAAAACCAGAAAAGGACACCTCTCTTCAGTGACCCACCAGCGAAAACAAAATCAAACCATGATACAACTTGAAGAACTAATGCATGATTGTGGTCTCCTCTTACGGCTGTGCAGGTCTTGCCAAATACTTGACGGCAATCTTGATCAATTCTTAATCCACAAAAAAAAAACAGGCAGCACCACACCTTAGGGAGTGAATAGGCAACTGAGTACAAATATGAACCTCTTGAACTGCATAATGACTGATGACAGTGACTTAAACCTGCCTCTGTGACTGATGTAGTGGTCCTTGGTGGTACAGCTGTGGTCCAGATGTTGAATTTTGGTACGGCAAAAGCCCCTCAAGTGGCCCATGCAATCTCTTTGTGCCATAAGTAATATCCCAAGTTGAGACAACAATCTCTCCTGATATGATCTGTCTTGATGTACATCCCAGGCAGTCTGAAAGGAGGGCATCTGGCAAATTAGAGACAAGTGATTCCAGTCAAAACACTAAAAGACTTCCTGTGTGTTGATGGGTACATAATTATTTGGATTCCTCTCTCAAACGGGCACGTGCATGGATCTGCATTTGTCTGATGCTGTTCTAAAGGGTTGCAAAGATGGCGTCTTCTGGCATTGTTGTCCTGGCTGTAGAGATGTATAGAAAATTGAAGCCAGAAGAAATTTGGATTGTTCTTGTTACAGGCACCAGCCAAAGATACACTGGGATTTATGAGCCAACAAGGTGGCTCCAAGCATCTGTGACACCCCTCCATTGCTCTACCAATTTAAGTCTCATCACAATTAGTCTCATCCTTCATAATGCAGCACTATATTGTGCTGATATACCATAGAAGTTAAGCTCTATAACTTTTACCCCTTAAAACCCACTGGCCCGCTGGCGGGCATGCATTTGAAGCAATACAACACGAAGGCCAGTGGGTATTAAGGGGTTTTAAGCAGCTCTTCCATGCTTAAGGGTTATTCCCATCAATGAAGGCTGCGCTTAGAGAAACACATTAATTTGGCCAGCAATCAACCCTGTGCTTGGAACAAGGTATTATTGCCTGAATGGGGCTAGGTAAAGGAAGCAGTGGGATAGCTGCTTCTTTGGATCACAACAGAGCATACCCCAAGAAAATCATTATTCTGCTTTTAAGCCACACATGACTTTCAGGGCTTTGAGTTAGACCAGGGGGCTTGACTCACAGGCAGGACCCCATCCATTGACATCAGTGCGAACTGCGAACCTCAGTGCAAAGTTCAGGAAAGACAACAGCAAATATGCCTTCATGACTGGACGAGGTTGAAAAAAGAAATAAAGTAGTACATTAGAGCAGATGAAAACCACAGTGACCAGGGACTGAGCACTGATCAGTGCTTAAGAATCCGTCTGGTTTCCAACCTGTCACTGGATTTTATCCAAGGTCACAGGATGCTCCAAGCTTCACACTGGGGATGAAGCAGGGATAGACAGTGGTGTGGCCTGTCATGGTGGGTGTGCAGCAGATTTCTGACAGCACCGCCTGATACCCACTGTGGGCCTTTAATTGTTTAATATGAAAACTGGACTTCCATGTGAAAGCTCACACCCGTTGTAGGACATTTACTTGTGTACTCATCACAAACATGTACACGTTACAGTGCTTCACATTCCCTCTCAAGTAAGTGCAGTAGCTGTATATTTCATTTACTTCTGGCTATCTTATATCAATATATGCTTGTTTCTCAATTTTGATGTGTGTTTTCATGTGCATTTACAAATATAGTATTGTATTTGCAATATTTGAAAGAAAGACAGCTTTAGTTGAAATGTGAATGATAGGTGACATGTATGGTTTAGATTTATACATGTAGGATGAAAGAGTTAGGTTGTACAGTTGGGTTTCTGTATTTTAGAAAATTAAGGGTTGTTGTACAATGCCTTATTTGTGGAGTAAAAATGTCTTTATGAGTTGCATACAGTGCAGGTTGGATTGTATTAATGTAATTAAGTGGTTCATCATAGAAACATAACCCTTAATTCATTTGACAGTGATTATGACTTTAAAGTTCACCATTAAAAAAAAGTTTTAGTATCCGTTTTTCAGACTTAAACAAAAACTTATGTGATTGAAGTAATTGCATCACTTCCAATAAACGAGAGAGACGGCAGAGGAACAGGCACAGAGGTGGTGATGATGTCATTGTTATTCGGCATTACTGTAACTGCAGCCAGGTCCAACTGCAGGCTCACAGACGGGACTCCTGCTGGCTGGAGAGGCTGTCTGAACACACTGCATGTGGTTTAAGTTAGAGGAGCATGTGGTAGGGTCATGCTACAAGACACCATTAACTTGACTCTGGGTGTCAGACAGACGGACAGACAGACAGACAGACAGACAGACAGACAGACAGACAGACAGACAGACAGACAGACAGACAGACAGACAGACAGACATATATACATATGCTCACTACAGTTCTTTTAACCTCCCCAACACATACGGCGAACATACAATGTTTCAACAACACCAATGAGCTCAGCAGTAAGTTAACAGCCCCCCAGAGGGAGGGGAAGAGTGTTGCCAACTCTCAGATCACTTCCTGTACATATCCCACTCCCCACCCCCTCTTGTGTGTGTGTGTGTGTGAGAGAGAGAGAGAGTAAGGGGGAGAGGCCTTTGCTGCACAGAATCCATCCCTGTCTTCTCTCCTTGGAGGGGCCATGGACCACCACGGAGTGTGTTCAAAGGCTGTTGGTGGTTATGGGAAATGATCCCCCTCTGTAAATGTTTTCCTTTTATTTCCCCTTTTGCTCCCTTTAGCTTCAAAGGACATGCTTCACTTGCTTTCTGTGGAGCAGATCTAAATGCACGGCACTCGTAAGAGCACCAAAATGAGTGCAAATGCAACAGCTGCATATAGCTGCGGTATACCGTCACTGCTATGCTGGTTTTTATTTTAGCACAAATCATTTACATTACAAACAGGAGCAGTGTTGCTTTATTTTTTCCCCTCACTGGGGGTGTGCTCTTTCAGCATTTTGATGAATATGACGAATGTATAATCATCAAATGCTTTCCTCCGATTACACATATTCATTATTTAGAAGATAAAAGCAGTGCAGAAAGAAATAGGGCTCGGTTTGTCAATGGCAGCCCTGGGCACAGACAGTTCTCTGCCTGTCACATACCTGCTGCTGCCACTTCCCTTTAGCATAAGCAAGCGTGAAATGTTTACTTGAACACATTTCTGCGGGAGAGCGTGGAATGGGAGCTGGCACGAGCTGCATAGGAGGCACGCCGATGTGACAGATATATAAAACAGGGTGAATGAGAGAAAGAAGAAGGATGAGAGAGGAGGACACAGAGAGTGAGAGTGTCTGTTTTTGTGGATGTGTGAGCATAAGAAAGTGAAAGAGCAACTGCCACTTGCCATTGTGCCAGCTCTGCAGCTGAGGTGAGTCTTCAGTGTGGGATAAATCCAACCTGATGCACCCATCCTTGAGCCTTCAAAGCGTGCAGGCATTTCCATGCTGTTCACGTCACAGGACAGGCACACATTAGCTGTCAAACTCCTCTTTCATCTCACAACTTCAAAGAGGCCCATTGATTACTCTAAGTGGCCATTACCAAACATCCGAGCCTGCCGCCTCAGTCAAAGGCAACCACTGACAAAGAAGAAGGCAAAATCATCATGAGGCCGAATTTGAGGCGGGTGGAAAGGAAGGCAAACGACATACAAACAGACTGAGAGACAGCAGAGTCAGACGACACAGACTGAAGTAGGAGATAGCACCAAACAGGAGAAAACATCACTCAGAAAAAAAAGAACTGCAAACAATAAAAAAAAGACAAGCAGTTCTTGTGTGTGTACATACAAGGCGCTCTTGCAGGAAAGTGATGTGAACTAGTGATGGGATCGGCAGTTCTTTTGACTGTACTGAATCACTAGAATCAGTTCCTTAAAATGAGTCGTTCAAAAAATTCGTTCACCGATTCACCCACCCCGCCCCGTCAGACGTTACGGTCGTCGCCCCCCCCCCCCACCCCTCTCTGTAAGGGATGGTGAAAAAAAAAAAAAAAGAAATCTCCCGCGAATACTGTACACAGTCTGTACTGTACACTCTACGTCCCCTTTCCTTTTTTTTTTTTTTTTTTAAATATTTTTATTTTTTATTTTTATATTACTACACAGTGAACGCGAGTCCTCTGTGCACAGTACATTCACTTAACATGACGCTACACAGCTCTGTGCATGCAGTACACCAGGCAGTGAGTGACACAGCGCCACATTCAGCACAGTACGTGAACCTGAATCACGTTTGCAGCAGCAGTTCTCTGGTGCAGGTTCGCGAATCACCAGTGAGTGACTGAGTAACAGCTTCCCCAGCGGCAGTTCTCTGTGTCTGCAGTAGGTTCGCGAATCATGAGTGAGTGAGTGGCAGCGCAAACCTGAATCACGTCCTCAGCAGCAGTTCTCTGTGTGCACAGTAGGTTCGTGAGTGAGTGGCAGCGCGAATGTGAATCACCGTGTCAGTACGTTCGCGAACGACACGGAGTGAATGGGCGGCCTCAGCCCCCAGTACATGCAGTGAACGACGCGCACAGAGAGTGAACTGGAGCTCAGTCCCCCAGTACAGTGAACCACGCGCGCAGTGAGTGAACTGGAGCCCTCAGCTCCGACTGTCAGTGAACGCATCACTGAACACGCACCGTTCCCTCGCAACGAGAGTCTCCGCCACCAGATTCACAGTGATTCACAGAGCACACAGCAGTTCCACTGTCGGCCTGCACGCTCGCTGCTGAGCTCAACTACTGAACTGAGAAAGGAACGAATCAGGTCAGGAAGTGATTCTAGTCAGTACGTTCACTTAAATAATTCGTTCCTTCGAACGAATCACTCGCGAACTACACAACACTAATGTGAACACGGGATTCCCTGAAAATCCCCTCCATGATAGCACGAGACAACCGAACAGAGCCGGGATGCCGTCTGCTGACAGACTTCCACGGCATCTGAGTGTGATAGATGGAGAGAGATGGAGACCAAGAGATTCAGACAAACACAGACAGGATTAGGGAGAAGCAAGGCTGTATTCACAAGCTCCAAAGCACTCCTCACTGTCCGCCGTTATACTGATTTGCTACATTGTTGTCTGTTCAATGTGAACAGTGCACAGAGAAAAAACAACAGGCACTTGGTTTTTGTTGTCATGCAGACAGGAAATGCCATGTAAACTTGTACACTGAGCCCAGGATAACATAAGCCAGAAGGCTGACACAGATTCTGCAGAATGTAGCTACCAGTTATTTGCATTTTGTTAAGCTCATATTTGTGCATTATTAACCAAAAAATAGAAATAAATAAATAATGTGCTAAAAGGTTTGACATATCCTGGAAAAATGAAATTATATTGTAAAACTAGTCCTGAACATTTGTGTGTTAGGTTTCCATACAGTATATAGGAAGTAAGGCTGCTGCTTGGAAAATGCGAGACAAAATCAGAATCTCTATTGAATAAGTACATTTCATGCGATGGCACCACCGGAATTGTCACTTAACTTCCTGATACAGAGCAACAATGGGATACACGCATTTAAAAAGAGTTACATTCAGGTACCTCTCACCAATGGAGGTGAGAATCCTGTGTGAGAAAACATAGACCACAAGTCACAGTCCTCCACAGTCCCTATGTGATATCTCCCCGTGAAAATTTTTAGGATGTGCACATTTGCAACTGTGAGCGAGACAACACAGAACCTCTTCTCTAAATTATAGCATCTACCGATAATCTGCTTTATGGGGTGTTTAGGGGACAGCTCTAAATTGTAGCATTTAGACAATAGACAATAGCCTGTAGTGTGGCAGTGGTGTTGAAGGGGTCATGATGGCCCCCAGACTTTAGATCACCACTGCTAATTTGTCACTCACAAATATTGTCTAATGGCCAACTTACAAGTGATTTGTATAATAATAATGATACTAAAAACTCAACTGTTGCTAAGCTCCACAAAGTACCAATAATGGGCTCCACATTAGAGCGACCTGTTTGCCAAGCCCATTATGTACTGTGCATTTATATTCACTTCTGGCTCAGATGCAAACTGCATGTACTCTTTTAGTTGAGTTGATAGTTCCAGTCATCACGGCCAACATATTTTGTTTATATATGTTTGTATATAAGTTTTGTTATATTTCTGGCACATTGGTGTAATAGGAGTAGGATGTTTGGTAAACTGACAGGCTGTGTGTTTACATCAATTGCAAATAACCAGGTGAGCTCTGCTCATTTGCTTTCTAAGTGGTAAACTCATCTGACCCATCATGACAAAGTGACATGTCATAATACTGTACAGATGACAGGTCAGAAAAAAACAATGTTTTAGCAAATGAGATGCAGAGCCTCCAGCAAATGATATCTCTTTTGAATTTGTTCTACTTTGCTGGTTAAAAAGCACAGTGAGGCAATCACCAGTCCTGAAATGTATGTAATATATACTCAGTGACAAGAAAAATACACCCTGCAAGAATATCGAGAATGTGTATAAAGAGTATTTCTCCATGGGTATAAAGTGTGAGTTAAAGGATTGTGGATGCTAGACAAGCTTAAAGCTTCAGTTGGTAACAATTATTTGTCATTTGTTTTTTAGTTACCAATTTTAAATTGTGCATTAAGCAGGTGAAAGCAAACATGGCTACTGATCCACTGCTTTAACGTGTAGCCCCTGTTCACAGGACCATATGTGTTCCAACACTGGATAAGAATGTATTGATATATTTTGTGGATTGTGGATAGTGAACTGTCAAGTCTGAAAATAATCTACGGCAAACCAAATGTACATGACCATAATGTGACGGCAGTGGGAGGGTAAGGCCTACATGTATGCTATCACATCTGTTACCTTTGCTTCTCCACCACTCTCAGCTCAGCAGTTAAAAGACAAAGAGAATGGCACCTATTACACAAACTTACAGTCTTCTTTCTGATTTATCTTGACAATCTGCTTCACCCCCACTGAGTGATGTCATGACAACACATAAAGTCACCAAACTGGTGCATTAAGCAATGAAAGTGAAGCCAATAAAATTCCACTTTACCAGAGCTAAGTCATATCACTTGATTGGCGCATGCATAAAACTAGAACCTGAAATCTGTTTTTCACCAACTTTCTCTGCATTATTTCAGTCACTCTTGATTCATGTGCCATGGGAACAAGGCTTTAATCACCAATTGAAAGACTCTTAAAGCCTGTTCAGTGTATTGGCAGCCATCACGACTACCTCATGTGCACTGCCTTGATGATGTCACATCTGCAGCCTCACAGCGAGGAAACGATAATGATGCAAAGTAATTTTGTGTGTGCGTGCGTCTGGGTGTGTGTGTGTGTTAGGGCACAGAATGTGCAGCAACCCATCACAACAATATGTGTGTGTATTGGTCATCAGAGGGACATTCAGTGAGCAGCAGCGCGTGTGTGCTTGTATGTGTGTGTGCATCAGACATTTCTGTCATTGTGGCAGGGAGGCAACACTGATTTATCTGTTGTCATTAAACTGGCGCCATTATTACTCCTATTTCACCACGGCAAGGTCTGCAGCACAATACACACACATACACACACACACACACACACACAGAGGCATCTTACTGTACACTCCACACCTGCAAAGCCATGAGCAACAAACCTACAGTACTCAATCACGTTAAAAAACCAGGAGCCACCAAATGATGATGATGTATTTTCATGATGTATTCTCACTAAATATAAGCTACAGTGTCTGCTGTAGAATAACAGACCATCTCAGTAGATACAACTTAATGCAGGTAATCAGAAGCAAACAGCTAAGAGTGTGAAGAAGCAGCACATTTAGATTAGAGTGGTTGGGCCTTCAGGCAGACTGTGAGCGCCATCTTAACATGACATGAATTGCATTGAGATTATATCTGGCATTTTGCAAATGTTTCCCAAAACAAAATATTTTAACATTTGCAGCTTGCATCATAATGTTTCTATACAACATGGTAAGTGGTCATTCAGAAGCACATACATAGGCTACAGAATAAAGATGCAAACTAATCAAGCTAATAGCAATGTTAACCCAGTTCCCAACTGTTCAACGTAACTTAACTTTTTTCCATCCACGATAACTACACTTACATTAAACAGGATTTCAAAATGATCTAAGAATATAGACACTTTGCTTTAAAAGGGAACTATGTGAGTCCAGTCGCTTTTCCGCTACTTTGCTAACCCTCCTCCTGACCATGTGCATTTGTTTGTGACGAAGGCGGTGAGAAGGCAATCCATGGAGCGGTGGACAATGCTATTTATCATCTACACGTTAAGACGTGTATATTTGTGTAGTCTTATTTGTCATAAACAAGAGATTACGGGTTACGGGATGCCTTTGTGTTGTGGTGCCGCCAACACGAGAGCTGGGACGGGGGGGCAACCGCCATTCTGACATCCCACCAGTCTGACATAGGCCTCTAATTGTCTAAATGGCAACACTTAATTTTCTATCAAACGTCCCATCATTCAGACAATTTTTGCCTCCTATGGTCGGAATGACAGTATTTCTTTGTTTTTTTTAAACATCCTGCCTTTCCGACAATTCCTTTGAATAGCGTATTTTTTCCCCAAAAGATTTTGCACTGGTTGGGCTTAGGCAATGATGAAAGGAGTTGGATAAGTTTAGTAAAAAGACCAGGTAAAGGCTAGACAGACAGACTAGTCCTTGTCTGCTTTCTATATTTGGAGGAGATGTGGCGGTTAGCCGGCCGAGAACCCGCCCACTGAACTCGAAGCAACCAGCTAACGGCCGGTAACTGCCTGTGAACCTGTCACTCAATGTAACCACGCCCCAATTTATGTAAGAATTTAAAAAAACACACACACACACAGTGTTCACGGAGGTGGAAACTATCGGTAGAAAAATGTACCAGGCTGTAAATATGTTTTTTTTAAGCTGTAAAGTCGGCTATTTTAACATGGGAGTCAATGCATAATTGCTCACTTCTGGTCCAGTGGCAGATGGAGAACTGCAGCTTTTTGAACGCGGAAGTGGTATTCACTTGTTGAACCCACAACTCCCCCTTTGGTATGTAAAAAATGTAGCATAGTAAAGGTCAAAATCTTGCATAGTTCCTCTTTAAGCAGGTTTCACACAAAGGATTTACCACTGCACAAATAATCTCTAGAGAGGCCTGTTCATTGTTTCTGCATCTGTGTGCATGACCGAAATATCCATATCGATAGTATATGAGGCACCTGTTGAGCACTTCGCCATCTTCTGAAGTCTGTGACAAGCATACAGACTTTTACATGAACCCCAAACTTTGAGAAAGTAACATGGACACCTGTATGTGGGAACTGTACTCCACATCCTTGATCCTATCCTTGTTAGGTGGATTCACAGCATCTTTTTTGTCAACAGAAGGAGTGCAAATAAAGACCTGCCTCTAATAAAAGTCTGGAGTTGAAGTAAATAAAAACTAAACTATTGTGGATTCGAGGCTGTGAGCTAGAAATGTAAGTCAGTCTGACAGTCTGTCAGGGGTGCATCAGTAGCTTACCTGGTGGAGCCTTTGTGTTTAGTCTTTGGTCTGGATGGCCGTCTTCCAGATCAGGCTTGGAGCCCTTAACTGTGTGTCATCCTCTCCCTCTTATTATGACTGCAATGAAAAAGAGTATAAGAGTATAAAAAACACAGTGTCTCTTTCAACTTTCTCTCATTTCACAGTTAATACTGATAAAATCACAGCTCTGTCTTTAATTTATGTTTGGTGATTGGTGACTGGTGGTCCACACATGTAATCTGTTTTGACTGAGTCTTGTTGATGTTTTCATTTTCTTCAGCCAGATACAAACAAAGGAAGTCTTCCTCATCCTCTCAGGAGGCCATTATCATATATTTTCTAATTTGCATGAGTAGATCCCAGTGGTAATATAGATGGAATTGTGTGTACACCTTGTGTATGGATGCAATTCTGCAGCTGAATGTGTCCAAACCAAGAGTATGATAGAGCCTTGAAACTGTTGACAGTTTCCAGGGACGGACTGGGGCAAAAAACATGACTGGCCCACTCAGGGGCCAGGACGGCAGTTTACAGCCAAACTAGCCTAAATGCATTATGCTAAAAGATAGCAAGCTAGACAAATGATGTTATCACATTACAGCCACCCACCTGACTAGCATTTTTTTTTAAACCTAAAAAACTGTTCAATGTATTGTCTGGATGCGCTAGTTCAAGCCGGGTCATGACGAAAATATGACTCGGTCAGGCCGTGCTGGGCCTTCTTTTTTTTTGGCCGGGTTCAGACCAAGAATTAATGCTCATCACTAGCATTAATTAGTCATTCTTTCGCTCATAGATGGTAGAAAAATGTGAATGTAAACACACTAACTGGTTTTGTGTAGTCATTGGCCCAATTCCGATTCTATTTTTTCATCCCTAGCCCTACCCCTAGCCCTTAACCCTTGCCCTTGAAACGGAGCTACAAGGAGTAGGGTTGAAAGTCAACCCCTACGAATTGGGACACCACTTCAACAATCACATGCGTCATCTCATCAGTCGTCTCTGCTGGCTTTCACATAAGCAGACGTGACGAGCTTTTGCCACAAATCCTCTATTCAAAACCACGTTAACTTAATAAAATTAAATTAAATTTAATGAAGACTGATCGGTTCATTGTAAAACATTTATTTATTGATGTAAATGTGGTGATTTCTGTATAGGCTACAGATCCCCCAGTGCTGCTTCTGTGTCCAAAACACATGAAGCTTCACTTTTAATTCAAACAAATTAATGCGACAATTGTTACATTTTATCAATGAGACGAGCATTTATCTCCTAAAAAGAATGTAACTACGCGGCGGTAAACCTTTAAAAACCTGCGGGTAAGTTAATTAGCGTCCGTCTTTTCTACCGGGACGAGGTCGTGTGGTTGGCCGGCTGACAAGCTCTCCGGACGGGGTGGTGTCTCCGTGACGAGCCGCTGATCTGCTCCACAGGTGGAGGCTCCACCGTGGAGCTTCACTTCTCCGAAAAACATCGGAGCAAACGTCTAAACAGCCTCATGTGGATAAACCGACCGCACATTGGGGATCTAAACAGCTACTTTCTCGCATGAAAAAATATTAAAACTTAACAAAATGACGTAATAACAGCGCTACAGTGAGAAATAAATCAGCTGCCGGTTGCCGCAAGATGCATTCTGGGAAACTTGCCATAGCCCTCGGTCCGTAGTGTGCCCCTGAAAAATCTCAGTTTCGAGGGCGAGATAGCCCTACCACTTCCCCCTAACCCTCGTCTGAACCAGAATTGGGACACCCCTACCACTTCACGTGAACGCGCAAAACGAAGGGTTAGGGCCAAGGGCTAGGGCTAAGGGGAGAATCGGAATTCGGCCATTGTGTTGCTACCCATTGAGCAAGGGGTTATAACAATTAACATAAAAACAAAACATACAGCTATCATGCATTTGTGTATTTCCCACGCATTCCCAACAGTTTTCATTTTAGTCTCTATATGTTGTATGTGTAGGATCTTGGAGGCAGATGGCGCTGCCAGGAAGTGATGTTTTATGTTCCTACCCCGCCCAGACTCAAAGGGTTGGGATGCAAAAAAAATTATGTAAAACAAAAGAAAAAAAATCAGAGATCACTGAATAGTGCTAATAATATAATCACTGGGAACACCTGCAAAGTTGCAGATGAGTGATTTCAGGCTGATGCTTCGTCAGTTGTGAGGCCCCTCCCACCCATATGGAGAGCTGGGGCGGTGGAGACACCGTCACTCATCCTTTTCTTTTTCTGCCACACACACACACACACACTTTTTATAGAACTATTAGCTGGGCTGATTTGTGTGTGTTACCGTGAAAGTCGTTATGTGTCTGTGTGTAAGGTGTTAATTTCTATTCATGTATATGTCATAAATGTACCAACCATGATGAAGGAGATGATTTGCTATTGCTACAAAGTCAGCGTTAGCATCAATAGCTGTTCACTTACCAGTCTGGAAGAAACGTTACAAGCTCAACATTGAAAAGAAAGTTTTACTCACCATTACCTCCAGATTTGTAAAAGTGGAAAACAACCCTTTTATTTTGCCTTTGTTTCTTTTATATCTTGTTCACTACTGGCAATGGCATGCTAACCAGCTAGCCCCTAACATTTTGTCACGTTTAAATCCAAGTCAGTCTGTCATGATTGTAGTTTTACCCCCTTGTAGATTTTGCCTCTGAATTGATTCACCCTGCTCTTGCTGACACTAATGCAAAAAATGACACATTTGATACAGGTCAAGTCCACATTGCTCTACCATCCATTCTTCCTCCCCATTCACTTGTAAGAGCACAGCTTCATCTGAATCACCTTTACAATATAGTAAACTCAAAGCTTATCAAGTTTCATTGTGTAGCCAATGTTAATCTGGGCCTCTGTGTTGTGTTTCGGTACGGACTGCCGAAGGTGGGGTTCGAACCCTGATCTCCCACACGGTGGGCGATGATGCAAACCGTTTTGCCAAGAGATTATTGAGCACTTGGCAGTTGGGTTTGCACATCCTTTATGGGTGAGTGAGTGCACCCGGACCCTCCGTTACACTCAACCCCACTGAACTCACTCCACCCAGGGCATCCGGGCCACGGCACCACTGTAGCCGATGTTAATCTGGCCCTCTGTGTTGTGTTTCGGTACGGACCACCCCAGGTGGGGTTCGAACCCTGGTCTCCTGGTGATGCAAACCGTTTTGCCTGAGATCAATGACCACTAAAGTCGCTGTTGTAAAAGTCACAAAGTAATGCCTCCGGGGTGTGGGTGGGGGTGGAGCGGTGCAGGTCTTTGACCGCAGCGGGGACAGCTCCGTGACACTACTGTGAGGCTGACTTCCGGTGAGTGCTTTGGGGCTCATGGTAGGACCCGCTGCTCGTTAAAAACAGTGGTGATACGTGCTTTCACGTGGGAGACTTCAAACCAGAAACATTTATAACAACACTGGAAAAAGTCGCTAGATATGTCGCTAGTCGCTTTTGACAAAAAAAGTCGTCAAGAGGGGTTGGAAAGTCGGCAGATTTAGTGAGAAAGTCCCCTGTCTGGCCAAATTAAATAATAAATAGATAGAAAATACTATACACTCAAACGCAAACCCCGACACAGCCTCTTTAAGCTTCTTACACAATCTTGTTCCATTCATAAACAAACAAAAAATCAGACAAACCAGAATCAATGGAATGTTCTTTATTTTAACCAGACAGATTATCTACAGCAGGATGATGCCTGATGTGACCTCACTGGCACATAGACAATGATTTATTGATCAAATAAAATCATTAACAATACCAGCTATTAGCTTTTGTTGCTAACCTTGTTGACCTGCTCAGCCACTGTTAAGGTGCCAGAAATGCAATCTGGCTGCACACAGTTGGCACTATGAAGGGTGAAGTGTATTGCTTATTAATATGGTCACTCATCTGTCACTTCATTTACTTCCCAGTTGTTTGGCTTTCAACCGAACTGAGCCTGCACAAGAGCCTGTATTTGCTGTAAATGCATTTTAGTTAGCCTTTCCTAGAATAATAGCACCGGGAAAAGATGTGGATGCTTTCACTCACAGTACTGCTGTGTACTCGAATGATTTGATAGCCTGATACAATCAACGCACAATCAACTAGAATGGCACTCAGTAGAGCGCATAGCTCCTGCAAGACCAAACAATTCTACACATGTCTGTCTTGGTCTGATCATAGAAAAAATACTAGGAAGAAGAAAATTACTGGATTCTCCTCTTTCACTGGATGTGCACAAAAAATTTTTATGCCGTCTTCTGTGGCCTTTGTCCCATCCCTCCACCAAAATTTGGTGCAGTATTGTGTTATTCTGCTGACTTTTTTTAAGACTTATGATGGTTAGAGGGCTTTATTAATCAATCAGATGGTCCACTGTACATGAATGATAAAAAAAAAACAAGAACAAAAAACGTTGTTTGTTTCTCTCAGTACATGGTTCAAACTATATAATCACATATTGTGTGCTGCATATGTATCAGAACAGTTAGCCTAATTTGATTAAATGTATTGTATTGAATGTTAAAAAAGACATCATGTGGAATAAGACCAAACACTTAATTTCCTCGGAGTTGTGGTCAGTCAGTAAAGCTACTGCCCTTCTGCCACATGATTGGTTCATTGGATAAATGCATGAGTAAGCATGCAGGTAGGTCGTTTCTACGTGCTTCATGAGTGTATAATTAAATCTGAATGAAGTGGAGTTGTAGTCTCATGTTTGGCACCAAGGGTGAGTAAATGGTATCAAATAAGTAGAAACATAATACACGAGAAGATGTGAAGAAGTTAAGGACAAAACTGTAAAAAACTATGGGGGTTCGTGTTATGTTTGCCAAACACAGACACCCTCACAGTTGCACATTACTATCACATTACTATTGACTCACCATGTATTGGTCCACTTGGTCTAGACTCACAACACAGTGACACATGTCAGCTGATTAGTGTCTCGTTGCAGTGTCAAGACAGTGTATTTTTATATCCCTTTTAGTAGCATATGTGGTTGTGGGCCCTTGCTGCTCACAGACCACTGACAGGTGTTAGAGTCAAGGACAGTGCTGTCACTTCATATTAACAGACACATAAATTTGGACAGGGAGTGAGGGGACCATCTAAAGTTGGGTGCTGATATTTCTGATTCTCTATCCAGGCAGACATAAATCCAAGTACTATCTGTCCTCTTTTACAATACAAATGCACCCCCCACTACCTGTCTAATACTACAAGTTATTATAGAGCCCTTTATGTATATGATGCATAATAGATGGAAAATTCTGACACATGTTTTCCTGCTGCTCTTCATTTTATCATGTTTACATGTGGCAGAAAACTATATTCCATGCAACTTTTCAGTGTACACACACAATCAGTGATTGACCATGGTACAGTACCATCCACCCTACCAGGAACCATAGAAATTAAAGGAGACATACTTTGCTCCTTTTCCACAAATAAAAATAATTCCCAGGTGTCTTAAAGACATGTCTGTGACATGATTCAGTCAAAATACACCATGTATCAAACATCACAGCACTCCTTTCATCCACGGTCTACCAAATTGCAAGCAAGATTTGCAGCGCACGGTGTTCCACCGGATGAAATTACCGTTGTGAGGGCTGCACCACCTTGCGCTGCGCCACGAAATTAGAGCCCAAAGCTGTAGGGGCTTCAGAGTTCTCCTCAGTGTGTGAGCCAGCCAATCATTTATCAGCCTAGAAATGAGAGAAACAAACAAACAAACAAACAAAAAGAATTGATGATATATTTTTGGCCGACACAAACTGACTAAGAGACGTTGCATCCTAACTGTATAGATAACTGGAACCATCAAGATATTTTTTCTCTCTTAAAGCAGAAGTAAGCGATATTTTTGTGTTAATATAAGTCTTAAATAGTTATATCTTCCAACAGCAATCACTTACATAGAGTGTTTGGACCGAAACACGGGTCTCTCAGTCCCTCTGCTCTGCTCTGAGCCGAGGAGAAAACTTTTCTCGTATCCTACAAGTTTTATCCAATGAGGAGAGAGAACAGCATGAAGGGCTGTGCGTGCAGCCAAGGGATGCGCGTGAATGTGGTGACGTAGGGACGAGGACCAATAGATCCATGACGAGGGCGGGGGCTCGCAAGAAGTTATGGTGCGTTCAGGGCAGCCTGTAACTCGTGTTTTTCCGACCTGTGAAGTCGTACCAGTTCAATCTGGTATGAGTTCACGGGTCGGAAGGTACGAGTGGCCGCTATAGTGCACTTTCACAGGCAACAGGTCGGAGAAACGCGAGTTGTGGGTTGCCTAGAACGCTACAAAGTCTTAAGTTGTGACTTGAAGTTGTAACTTACGGTTTCAAAAGCCTGCCTGGAACACAGCATTAGCCAAAACGACCGGATCGCTTACTTCTGCTTTAATATGTTACATGTAAACATGTTCTCGGTATTAAAACCAGCACAGTATTTTTTTTTATTTTACCTGTAAACTCATTGATATCACTGAGAGAAAATCAATATGATATTTTTGTAATTTGTGTTATTTTCTATCAACACATAGTGAGATACAAAAATGTATTTTGACTCTGGAAATTATTTCTTTATTTCTTTATTCCTAAAACGCAGCATCTATGATCTTCTAATCTAACCTGTTCAGACATATTAAAATTAAATAAACATTTCAACTCTGCAGCACACTAATAGGCAAAAATCTTGGTTTATTTATTCATGTTTATCTATGAATAAATTCATCTGTATATTTTATATCTATCAAGGGATTTCAACATATGACTGTGGTAAATCACAGAAACGTTGTGACTTATAATGTTTAGAGATAGATCATGTTTCCCCTAATGGTAAAGCTTTTGGTTTATCACTGTCCAGTGCTCAGTGGCTGCAGAAATTAGAAAGGCTGGGACATGCAATTCCAATGTCCTGCTAAAGCCCTGATCACCAATAACAGCATTTATTGTTTTCTAATCAGCAGCCCTTTGGCTGCTCCGATCACTCAGTAAATAATGGAGATGTCAATATTGTCCCGGTCCTGTGACTCTGGAGCCCACTCACGCCCACACCCTTGCTCACTTGCTCGCTCACCCTGCTCTCGTTCACCGCTATAATGCAGCCTCATTAATCACACATTACGTTTGAAAAGTGTTCAGACTGTCAGGTGTTGAAAACAAGCTCATGCGCGCGCACACACACAGATGCACACAAGCATACACAAGTAACGCATAAATGTGCATGTTCACAAACATATGTAGAAAAAAAACTAATAAATAAATAAGAATAAAGAAAAACTGGTCACAACAATCAACACACACACAATCAACACACACACACTTTTTCCACACACCTCCCCCTCCCTCCATACATTAGTGGTCAAGCAGCCAAAATGTCGTCTCGTCACTGAGGCAGCTCCATTGATTAGCACTTCCAGCTTCTGCTCTGGTCCAGGAATTACCCCTCTAATCTTGTAGTGAGTTATTTGCTGGAGACCAATCAGCCTGATCAGACGAATTACCCCCGTTGTAACTGCCTGGACGCCTGAAGAACTCCAGCGACACACAAATACACACACACACACACACGCACACACACACACACACACACACACACACACACAGAAATGTAGACACTTTAATCCACACATGCAGGTACATTTAAGTGCGAGGCGAACAATCACTTTGCGCTGATGTTTATTGTTTCGCGCTGATGTCGTTTTTCATGTCATTTGCTGTTGTTTTAATGTGGACAGTTTGTTTTTCGCTGTTTCCAGGACAGGTTGTGTTTTTATGTCATTGTCTTTATTATGTGTAGAATTCCTTTAGTAGTACACTACTTCACATGCCTTTCAAACTGTCCACTGGGGACAAATACAAAGCTCAATTTTGAATCACATATCCAGGTTTACATTTATTTAAATACAAATGTTCCCTGGCACATTGTATCCCCTTTCTGGTAAATCATCTGTATCAACACAGATATGCACACACTGAAAGATGCAGTCCTCCAATCAAACTACACCATCTATTAATTGCACACTTTATATACCTAATTATACATTTCAGACATTCGACTCATCATTTAAAAGGAAATGTGCACTGTGATTTACATATGAGAAATTACCACCTAAAGTTTTAATATGAAACATTTCCTTATTAAAATGTCTAAAAATGACCAGACTTATAATACATATTTTTAGATTATCCTCTAATCAGAGAAACTTGGAATTTGATCGAGGGAATAGTGCATGTCATTTGATCTTTTGTCAATAACATATCCTGCTCATACCTGTATGAGATCACCACTGTATACCCGCCAGAAACTCAAAATGGACTTCCATCCAATTTTAACCTATATGAACTTAGTCTCCGGATATATGGATCTTAAGTGATCAGAGAAAAATGCCAGTAAAATGTCAGGCAGCTCAGCCCCCAGCACCTTTGAGACATCCTGTGCCCACCGAAGTGAAGTTTGGTTCAGTGTTTCTACTGCGTGTGTTTGTTTTGGAGAGGACACCTGTGTGGATAATTCACCACCAGGAAAAAAATGTAAGTCCAAGGAGTTAGGAAGAAGCTTAGAATAATGGTAGCAAACACTACTGCTTACCATGATCCCATGCTACAAATTTTTTATTTTTTTATGTTATTTATTTGGACCGTTTTACCTTAATTTGGATAGGATGGTATAGAAAAAACATCACATATTAATGATGGGTATGGTAAACTTGATGCTTCTTCTCACTGATCATAGGCGTCAATACTCTGGTGGGACTAATATAACATATCTCACTCATTGCCGAATTGTGTAGGTGACAAAAAAAGATGTGATTGCAGCATCCCTACTGAACAGCACACCTCATTACAGGCCTTCAACTCCTTCTACGTATTGCACCTGCAATGGCCACAGAGATGCATGGAAGCTATATCTTAACATCTGATGCCTTGTTTGTAGTTTAAAAAATAGAAAATTTGTGTACAGAAAATCAAAAATGAGAAGGCACCAGGTGTATTTACCACACCTGCTTTAATTTCTGTGCAAGTATTTCTAATCTCTATTTGAAATCCCATGGTTTAAAATGTCATAACAGAGTTGAATAATGCAAAATACAATAGTAAAAAGCCAGGATCCTCCCTTCCCTGCCCCTGTTTCGTTTTCCACATCCTCCTCCTCATCCACTACCACCTCTCTTTCCCCATCATTCTCCTCTCCCACCCGATCTTCCTCCTTCACCTCCTCCTCCTCCTCTCTCATTCTGGAGGGGAAACAGCGGTGGCGACAGGCGAAGCAGAAACCCATTTTTTCAGTTTAAATGCCAAGTGGTTATGTAGCATAATATTCAGTCAGAAATTAACCATCTTTCCCCTGCAGCTTGTCAAGAAATAGAGACTGAGCAGCAACGGAATCTGAGGGGGCTGCTCATTTCTCTCCAGAGTTACCAACACTAGTTTTCTTTAGTAGGCTACCACGACAGAGGCGACTTCAGTCACATTACATCTGAAACAAACGGTCAAAGGTCTGAAGAGCTAGGTGTCACAGAGTAACACATCATCTGCTTTGTGTTTTTTGTTGTTCGTAAACATTGCAAAAGTTTTACATTAAAGTTAACTTTTGCAACATCCTTTTTTACTCATAATAAGATTGCTTTGCAAAAGGTAACACAGTGCACATCAGCCCCTTTGTGTCTGCCCCGGAAACCCTGCGCCACATTTGGGCCCTTTGATTCCTTGGGACCAGGAAGGGGATCGATAGAGGCTTTCAGAAGCGGCTCCTCCATCCATTCCCTTGCGTTAACGACAGCCATAACTCACCAGGCTGGCAGGAGTGTAGGTTCGTAGGTTCATATATATATATATATATATGTGTGTGTGTGTGTGTGTGTGTGTGTGTGTGTGTGTGTAGTCCCCATAGCTGTGACCTTTCTGTCTTTGCAATGACAGCTTCTACAGAAAAAGGTGTCAATTAATGACATTTAGAAAATTCCATATCACTTTTTACAGAAACTACTCTATTGGCATTGAGGACTCATGTGGGCGTTGGCAAAAGAGGGAGAGGAGCGGTGAGGGAGAGAGAGATGACTACAACCCATCATTAATGTCACTTGGTTTCCATGTCATCATTTTGAACTCAGGATGGTATAAAGGGCATACATCATTCTGATTGTGTTCAGAATGATGCATTAGTCATCACAGATTTCTTTGTCCAGTCTCCTGTGTGCCATGAGACATTTTTTTCTGGATATAAATAAAGTGAGCGTGTCTCAATACAACATAGACACGAGGGGTAAGATGCTGGGAAGCATTTAGAAATAACATGAAGTCAGTTTTAGAAATAATGTACACAGTATATGTGATTGTCCTTTAGGGTGAACCTCTTCTCTTCCTCTCTCTCTCTTCCATTCAGCTCTATCAGTTCCATATCAGCGCAATTTATAGTGCAGCAGGGCAGTGGTTACCTTCTAGTGTTCAGGAGCAAACAGCTGGCGGGTGACATAACCTTTCATGTAGCGCCAGACTGTACGTACACAAATAATTGAAGCCCTTGACCCCGTCTAGCAGCACCAGGCTGTGTGTACAAACCTGACATTTTGATACTGCTCCAGGGGGCCCCCTTCTACCACTTATTTTTATATTTCAATAATCCATGATGGTCGCGGGAGGAGGGGGCAGGGGGAGTGTGTGTGAGAAATGTGAATGATTAAGATTGTCAAACAGAAATAATGCACTCAGAAGACACACTATAAATCAGGTTTTGTGACATTTTCTAAAAACCCCGGCGTACCATGCAGGTAAATAAAGCCGGTTTTATAGCTGAAACCACCCATGCAATCACACATACACACACACACACACGTATCCCTCCCTGCCCCAAATGCCATTCATTTATTATTAATATATAGCATATTTATTTATTTCAGGCCTTACTTCCTCAGCCGTTGAATGCCTGTAACCTTTTCAATGCTATATCCGCCTGTGTTTTGAGGTCTTGATAATGATATCTGGTAGTGTGTATGTGTGTGTGTGTGTGTGTGTGTGTGTGTGTGTGTGTGTGTGTGTGTGTGTGTGTGTGGAGGCTTCAGCTGGGAGGACAGTCACCAGTGAAGAAGGTCAGGGAGTGATTGTGACTTGAATTTGCTGTGGTGAACGTATACAAATGCAGCAGCAGACAGGCTGTTAGGGACTGACAGCTATTGACAGCGGTGAAGGAAGGAAGCCACAGCACGGCCCCTTAACAGTGAAAAGGATGGTGCTCGTTTTGCCATTGACTGAGGCCTGGTCGGTTCAGTCGATGGTTATCTCCTCTCTGCACCCATCATTACTGCCCCCCCACCCCCAACCACACACACACACACACACACCCCTCCCAACCCAGCCTATACCCTAAGCTTGGCCCTCCTCTCCCTCTTTTTTAGCATTCACACTTTAATCATCGCCTCTGAAAATGTTGTTTGCTGTCACCTCTGCCGAATTTACAACACCATCAACTGCATTTGCATATTGCCTAATATGGATATTTTCAATTGAGGCCGTCCGCAGGCTGCTGATGGCTCGTGTGCTTCGGGGTTGTTATCCCCTCCCACCGCCCGACACCGCCACCTCCCCCACCACTGCAACAATGTCCAGATAAGAACGATGAAGTTAATTTCTGACCTCCTGATTGACTCGTCCCAACCTATTGTCATTTGTTTCATATCAGTGGTGGTTATAGTAATACTGCACCTCTTACCCTTGTACCACTTTAGTGTTTGTTAAATGTGGAAAATTAATATGCATTGAGTTTTATCTTCAAATGAAATTGTGTACATACTAAAAGAATAGCTTTTGGTTTTCAGCTGAGAGTTAGAATAAAAAGTCTAATGAATACGGCTCTCAAATTCAAAATCCAGCAGGAGACGAGTCACTAGTGTACCTTTGGTTTAGAATTATGACTGGATACTGGGGAGACAGTAGATCACATGTACTTTTGTTGTGTTTATGTCTAACTCTGGTGTTTTTAAGTCCTTAAAACAGAGACTTATTGGAGTAGTGCTGATACCATGTCAGTGTGGGTTGAATTGTAGTCTGGATGGATGAACGTCTTACAGATACGTTTGAAAATTATGACGTAGACACACACCTCCCCTCCTGATTGGTGCTTCATTTCACTAATGACTGACAATGGTGAAAGTAACACCGATAATGGACTACACACATTGCTGACCTTGTTGTCTTTGCCAGGAGCTGTTGTGCAGCTAAATTCTGCATTTTAATGTTCTTCCTTGTTCTCAGTATTTCCTGCTACTGGCCAACTGCAGAGTAGATGGTGTGTGTCTTGTTTACACCAGCACATGCATGCATGCCTAGTGTACTTTAATGGTCATGTGATATGTGCTTCTGGGTGTATTAGTATATATATAAATTATTTCTGATAGCGAGCCCAAAACAGTTGTCCCAATGGAGGTCATTTAAGTTTTGAAATGAAATCATAATTGTGTAGATGTCGCTTTGGCCTGGTTCTTTCCAAGGAAAAAAAGGCTCTAACCCAATTAATACTTGATTTCTTTCATCTTTCTTTCTTGGTGAGTGTTAGATGAACTGATAGCACTGTGTATGTCTAAGACATAACTAACCAGTAGCATAAAGTCTGGAAACAGGGAAACACCTTGCCTGCTTCTGTCTGAAAGTAACCAAATGTGTCTATTACCAACAATAAAACTCACTCATTAAGACATTCTAACCCTTTTAATTAATCATGAAAAAACTACGTACATATTTTAGATATTTGTCATGTTTTTATGTTTGGGTGTAAACTTTTCAATTAAGTAAATGAAGCCACACCACTAAAGGATCTTTACCCTGTTCCAGCTCTCATCTCCTCCTCTTGTCCGTAGCTGCATGTTATTTTGATACACAGCTGCCATCTGTGTGAAATATTAATGCAGTGGGCTGATTTGGGGTGTCGAGCAGTGTCACTCATTTGGCTTTTAATCACGCGGCAGCTTGAGAAAAATAGGAGGGAAAATAACTTCCCTTCCTGGGTGGCTGTCAAAGTCTTCCCAAAGTCATCCGGCACGTAGGGCGTCATGCCTGTCGTCTGTCTCTCCTCTCATTGACAGCTGCATTTTTGGCTCATCTCCAAGTGGCTGAGCACTTTCACGTCTAGCCCCTCTTTCAGCCAAAACAAGGATGCCACCCATGAAAATTTAAATACGACACCATCTCAATTCAACATAGGCTTCTTCTTTTTTCTTTTCCCCGAAAGGGACATGTTAAAAAGATGCTAAATTTTTCAATACATTTCAGTCAAATTGGATGCATTTGGAATAACGTTTGTGGATTTTGATGACTGCTGACAGTGATGAATGAGGTCGCCAGATCATGAGATTATACATTTCTGCATTGTTTCCCACTGAACGTCACCCCATGTGTTTTCTTCAAGAGTTGCAGGGCATCATCTTGCACCAACAACATTTCTCAAAACCGTAATTCTTTTAAAATATTTTGTTCCGAGTTGCTTTACCATGTGAGAAAAAAAAAATGTTTCAAAGACACAAAGGGTCCCATCTATGATTAATGAGGTTGCATTTATAATTCAGCTAAATAACATAAGCATAATTATTACATTAATCAGCAGACCTCACTGACAGCATTAATGTTTTAGTGGTTTTAATATGAAACTTTTCAAATCCATGTCTTTCCAAAGTAAATAACAAAGAAGCTTTCTCCAGTAGATACCTGTTCACACTGAAGGAGTAATAAGTAAAATTAATACATCATCACTTTCCTTTAGAATTTATCTGATCCTTTCATGGCCCATTATCTGGGATTTTTTTTCTTCTAAATAAGGGTGTCTAATTAATATTTATAGCGTAATTGCCTGTTTTCTACTTTATTTTCTTGAGAAAGAAGTAACAAGGCTAAAATACTGTTGTTAATTAAGACAAATGCATTAATTATTAAGGATGCAAACATGTCAAGCAAGCATAACTAATTATTCTAGCGTGTTAACAGTTGTTTAATGTTAGCAGCAGCTGAATTATTTAGAGCACATGTGCCATATTTGGATTGTTTGAAATGTGCCGTGGTAAGTGGGGTGAGGAGAGTCGCAGCCGGATCTTAGAAAAGCTGAGAGAAAAAAAGCAGCACAAGAAAACTTTTACAGATGGGGCCCATCTAACTATAATTGCTCATTACAGGTGGATGTGAATGGGATGAGGAGGTGGTAGGAAGTGTTAATTTAATGCACTAAAAACCGACAGGTTTTGGCCAAGAAGCTTTTTCTCAGTGTGTGTGTGCGTTTCTTTTTTGAGTCTTTTGTTTTTTGTTTTTTTTATTTTTGTATTGGACAGAAAGGCATCAGGGAATGAAGGTAACTGGATGTGACGGCAGACAATTTATGCTGTTATGTCTTAATTGTCACCTGATGTGCACGCAATCTGGAACGCTGTCAAAAAAGACACTTCCTCTCAGTGGAGTACTAGAATGAGGTGTGAAGACAAACAAGTTTGATTTGATCATAGCCACAGTGAGGTGGATTTGACAAATTTAGGCCTCATAATCAAGTCGGAGTGTGATGTGTGTGTGTCGGTTAGTCTGCGACTGATTTCTTTTTTCTTTTTTTAATGTCACTTTAGTTTTACTATCTGAACTATGTGCCACCTACACAACAGGATCATGCTACACATGACACTTCTACACCTCACACACTTGCAGAAATGTCTAAATCCACACACACACACACGCACAAATCTTAATGTAGAGTCCAATTAAGCCACTTTAATGGAAATCAGTACTATACCGATGATTTTAGCCCATGAAAACTGTCATATGAAAATTGTCAATTAGTCGAGAGCTGAAATAGCTGTCAGTTTTAATCATTCTTTGGCTGTTGTTTCCCACTTCACTTTCACTTCGAACACTGTGATATCTGTCAAGTCTGAGGGTCTCCATAAAAGTAATTACACCAAGCTCAATATAATCATCATTATATAAATCATGATATAAACATCCATATGGTCTCACTCATGTACATAAAAGGCTGAATATCAAACACACACAATGGAAGGAAGCATGCGAGGTCTTGCATCAGAAAAGTTTTGTCAGTTTTTCCGTTTCCATTTCATTTAATCTGTAGAGTCTGTCATCATTAGGAAGAAAAACTTATATTTCTCTAATACCAAGGATTTCCATGACATAGCACACATAACACTCTGACAGGGATGTGTATGTGGCCGTCACAGAAAATTAAAAGGCAAAAGGTGAGTAAAGCATTTACTATTGTTGATACATTTCCATTTGTGTTATGTTAAAGGTATCATACTGTACAAAGTGAGATGTCCATGTCTATTTTGATTATAAAGCAGGTCAAGGTTCTGCATTATCTGTGCTAGTACTGTTGAAGTATCAAAGCCTCAGTCCACAGAGAAATTCACTCAATGCATGTATTCAGAGACTGAGCCAGTACTTATTTGACTTTATGATGTCATAACAAAACACCCACCCTTCAATCTTGCAGGTTCTGGTTTTCTGTATGCTTACCTGAAATCTACATTTTAATGTAAGTAATCCCCCCAAAAAGGTCAGCCCATCAGAAGGGAGGCCCAGAGCCTTCTCTCTTCTGTTTGGCTCACTGGCATTGTTGTTGCTAGAGCTCCAAAGAGAAGCCTGAGAAAGGAGATGTAAAACTACACCGCAATTGTTTCTGGTTCTTAAAACCACAAATACATCTTCTTATAGATTCACACTTTAAATAAAACACAGGAAACAAATCAAATATGTAACCTTTAAAATACGTTTGAACGTTGTTTAGAACTGGCATCAGATGGGGATTATGGCACTTAAGACAAAAAGTGACAACTGCAGAGTCATTAGCAAATTGCTCTAGATCTAGTGTGCATGATGAAAACCAATGTGCAGTTTCTTAAGATCTGTCCCAGTTCCACCTGCATGTTTGTACTGCACCCTCAACACACACAAACACGCACACATACACACGTGTGTGCCCCACGTCTCTTTCTAGTATGATTTATAAGCTTATTCTGACATGAAGGCACATGACAGTTGCTTTCATTTTCTTCCATATATTTTTTCGCCAAGGTCATTGACAAGCAAACCCCCTCCAAGTTTTTCCAGCGCCATCCTCTCTCGTCGTCCTTCCATCCCTCCGTCCCTCTTTCCTCCTCACACTGATGGCCCCATGAATCATCCCGTCTTCCCCATCGAACTCCCTGATGCCTCCTTCCCACCACAGCCACCCCAACTTCCCCAATCCTTCTTCATTCCGGCTAACAATTTGGTAATGAAATATTGATTTTTAGTTAGATTCAAATGGATGTTATTAACTTTGCATTGATAAATCGTTCCCCTTCTCACGCTTCTTCATCGCTCCCTCTCTCTGTTTTGGATAGAGTGCTGGTAGGAACACCTGATTCACAATGAAGCCTGGAGGCCTGATTTGCTACATGACCTACAATGCTCCTTTTAGAGGCCACTCCCTGTTTTCCTCCCTCACACACTTCCCTCACACACACATTAAAAGCTGTGAATAGATACTGATTTCATACTGTGGTCAATGACAGAGGCTTATAATGTATTTTATTGAATGTTGTGAACTCAGAGGAAGTGACCTTTGCAGAGGGAGCCACGCGTGGCATTGCAACATCCTCTTCCAGCTTAAAGTAGAAATTATCATGCTATTATAAAATGTTTTAAAGTGCATGGGTTTTTTTTTTGGTTTTTTTCTTTATACATAACTAAAGGGAGGGTACAAACATTATATTTTGTTTCCATTGCTAAAATGTTAGTGGAAAAGCAGAGTTGCCATCGGTATAACTGCAATGTCTCTTAGTGGCTTTACTACAGTACATTTACAAAGGAAATTAGGAGAGACCAAAGAAGGCTGTGCACATTCCTCCTCGTCTTCCTCCTTCAGGTGATCATATTCACTTATCTGGCTGACCCAGCCAGTTGACTCTTGCTGAAAAAAAAACTTCAATTGCAATGGAATTCACAAGGAAAATATATTAAATTCACAGTGAAATCATTCAAATACTTCAAAATATCTTATGCCCGTGGTGCTGCTGGTGACAACAGCCAGAGACGAAGGCCAGAGAAGCAGATTCAGGATTTCAGCCCACTGACCCCTGACAGGATGCCAGTCCAAGTTCTGCAGCGGAGGGGACAGACAGAAACCCAAAGCTACGAACTGATCATAATATTATTAAGATCACCTTTCCAGGTTGAGGATGTAGTCATTCATGTTAATGGTGAGCCTGTAGGCCACTAGGATGCCCCTTTGTCGAAAACTATCTGTAGCTCAGACTTTGTAGGCAGGGTTTATTAAAGATGGTCAAGTTACCTATACACAAAGCTGCAGCTGCACTTGCTGCTGCACATGGTTTTACAATGAGCGATAGTGTAATGCACATGGAAATGCACTTTGGTAAATAGCAGGTACAGTACCAATAATTACTTTATAGTCTACAATGAATTGGTTAACAGTTATAGATATATTAAATATATAGTTTATTAATTAGTTTGGTCATTTTTGAGATTGAAACTTACTTTGTTGTGGATGTATTTCAGTGGACAATATTTTGTAATTATGAAATCACCACAAAATCTGCTCTGGCCAAGAGCACAAGCAGTTATTATTAACAATTATCACTAGTATATTCAGTACAGGTCATTGGTCTCACATCGTCTTGCCTGGAGATGGAAATTAGCCAACTGGCTGACACCAGCATGTTTCCAATATGGATTAATGTGTGTTGCAAATACATAAATGAAATGAATTAATTATACAGTATTGTTGTTATCACAACCGTAGCTTTGTACTTACTTTACAAATGAGTATTTAATTTAAATTCAAAATAAATTGAAATAGTAACAGAAATGTTAGAAAATAAAAGTTTTTTAAAAAGTAATTATTGTGTTCACTCTATGTGAGCTCATCTGAGTCAAGAGTCCAGGAATGAATTTTATGCCTGACACTAAGTGTGGGCACAAAGATTTAAGCTTGTCACAATGTGTTCTTAAAATCCAGACACTTCTTTTTTATGTGTGTGTCAATTTATTATCTACAATGACTGATAGCTTTTCTAGGCTTCAGTTTGGCATTTGACTGAAGGAAATCTCAGTGGCTGTAATTTGTTCCCTTTAGTGTTTCATGTTAGGTGTTTGTTTTGTCTCCGCCAGCGTTTCTGAAATGGAACTGTCAACTGGAAGACAGACTTTGAACATGAAGGCTTTCATTTTAACAATAGCTGTAGTTTATGTTGAACAATTTGAGGTTTGCTAACTCGACTGATATGTTTATTGGCTCTCTCTGTCTTCTGACGCTCATTTCGTGTTGCGATCACACATTTTCTGTTTGTTTGTTATGTCTATACAAAACTGATATCACTGATTTGTACAATAAAGACATCTCTGAAGTCTGCTATGTGTGCTTTGACACTGGCAGCATTTTAATGTTGTGACTGATCTGTGTGTTTCAGTCAAGCCATGAGGCCATGGAAAATTAATGAAACTATAAATTATGTTTCCAATCAATTTTCTAATGAGTCACAATGAACTCTTAAAACAGGCCACGGATATACACCAATCAGCCACCACAATAAAACCAGTCACCTGTTTTAATGTTATGGCTGATTAGTGTATTGTTTCATCAGACCAAACAATGTGCTGCCTCTATGGCCTCCATGTTATATGGCAAAATTTTGTTTCCTTGTTCCTTGGGCCATTCTGTGAGCATTCATGGGGGCTGGTTTTATTTATTTAGTAAATTGTGCATAGTATTATTTTTCAAGGAAGGCCACTGCAGTAGTTTTTAAGTAGTAGTAGAAGTAGACTAGTTGTGGACGTAGTAGACTACTGAATCTGAATTATTATTTGTTCAGGCATTTCCTCGACATCCATCCATTGTTTATACTGTTTATCCATGCATGCTGGGGGGCTGAAGACAATCCCAGCTGACAAAGGGTGAAGGCCGGGTGCACTACAGAGGGGTCACAAGTCCATCACAGTGCCAATATATAGAAATGAATGACGCATGCACAATCACTTTCACACTTACAGGGAATTTGAAGTCTCCAATCCACCTATTATTATCAATGAATTTGTTGCTATGATACAGACTAAACATCCTGAGGCACTGTTAATTTATATCAGGAGACTTCAGTCATGTTTCCCTGATGGATTCACTGTGGGATGTGGTGGAGAGATGCGCACTGAAAATGGTGGAGGCCATTCTGGATGGCTCAGATCATTCATGGCACCTTGATTTACCAGGAAAGCAGTGGTGGTGGATGGCTCCTCTCTCTTTGCTGCATGACGGAGAACTGTAGGATCCCTTGTACCTTTAGCTATCAGGCTTTGGACTGTGTCGAGGAAGCTGGAGAACCCAGAGAGAACTCATGCAGGCACAGGGAGAACATGCAAACTCCACCCAGAAAGGCCCCAGACTGGGAATCAAACCCAGACCCTTCTTACTGAGAGGTGACAGTGCTAACCGCCCATGGTACCACCATGCTGCCCTTGATTTCCTCACCATGTGGAGCCAAAACTGAGCTGCTGTGTTTTCTGGTTCTTGTTCATGCAATTAATGTAAATCAGAGATCTAATTGTGGACTCTCACTGAAGTTGAAATTGTACTTTGACATCTATATATTCAGAGTAATCCAGCTAACTAATTTTAAGATCAAATGCTTGCTTTTGAGTTGAAATTCAGGCAAATGTATTTATTGAATATTAAATATTCCTGGGAATCCAATGACTACAGCAACCTATGTTCTGTACCTCACCCAAATAATTCTGAATGATCATTTAAACCTTTGTGTTAATACTGTATTGTTCATTGAAGCCTGTTCACATTCACATGTTATTATGTGTCTTACTATTTCCCCCTCCGTTCATTGATCTTTCACCAGAAATAGATCTGAGTTGTGCTTCTCCCTGCGTTTTTATCAACGAGTCCTTGATTTGCTATAGGTTATCCAACATTATGGTGTGTGCACTGTGGGCCTACAGAATAAGAAAAGAACACTAGAAATAACAAAATGCCTTCACAACATTTACTTAGAAGGTAAAACAATTATTGACACAGCTTTAAATAATTTACTATTTTAATGGTACTGACCATGGGTGTATTCTGTGTTCTTGTGTACTGTACATAAATGTGTTTCTTGCATGGCCTGCTTGCTGGGTGTCACTGCATAGTTTCACACCATCCTGCACACACACACTACCGCCACCACCACCACCAAATCCAGAATTAAAAACAAGTATTTGACACAAGATGGACGTGGTGGACAGGCAGAGCCCAGGGGACACAACCGGGGTTGCATATGAGGCGTCTGTTACTGGGAGGGCCATTTACATTTCTCTCTGCGCATTTTCACTGACAGCGACACAATTTCCTGTTCCATCTGGCGAACTTTTGACTGTGAGCCAGGGACTGAAATGTAATCTTTCGTGTGCACAGTGTGCTCGGACTCCCCAGAGTATTTCCCGACCAAAACCCTGAACTCTGCTCGGGTAATCTTTTATTCCAGGGCCCTGGTGTTTTTTAGCCAGGAACAATGGAGCACTCAGAAACAGACTGACTAATATCCCGGCCATAAGATTACTCCACTAGCCCCAGGTTGGATTATGATCACACACACACACACACACACACACACACACACATACACACAACGTACAGTTGAAGCATTCAGATTACACTTGTGCTCTTTCTGACCATCTGCTTGGTCCTTTTATTTCTTGTGTGTTTCCATATCTGTGTATTGCAGAAGTTTTCATATATTTCCAATCACATATGCGATGGATGACAAGAGACAGACATAGAAGGGTGTTATGTGCCTCATTGAGTCTCCCTCCACCTTGACCTAGTCATGTGGCTGGAAAGTGTTGTGTTTGAGGTCATGTTGATATCTGGGGAGAAAGGCTCTCTACAGATTTATAGTAACATGGAAACATGGTCTTAATACTGCCACTGTGATTTATGTTTAGACAACAGATCAGTGTGCCAGATAGCCTCAGACATTATGACACTGTGCACACTGGGCACTTCCTGCTGGCTCATTTGTGACTGACATATATTGTTTCCAAGCTTGTAGCTGACAACCAAACAGTATAGGTTTTTTTTTCTGGATCGTGGTCATCGTGGCTGCTATGACGATAATGACGGTCATGGCTTGGTAATGGCTTCAGTAAACTTAAGTTGCTATCTTTGTTGCCACAGTTACAATAAAGCAATGTTAAGCTTTCATGAATAATAGAAATAATAGAAATGGACAGCAAACAGTACACCACTCTCTTGTGTCATTTTACTGTATTTTATTGATCAATCCGTCCACAGTGATGACCATGAAATGTTGCCTAACAACAAACTATGGTGAGTCTTGTTGGGAACTGCTCATTCACGTAATAAAACTAACTATAAAACCAAAAATTATCTGATGTGAATTTTTCCCCTTTTCTTTTATTGGATTAAATGTGTTTTTGTTTTTTTTTCATGTATTGTGTGTTAAAATGACAATGAGCCAAACATTTACCTATTACATAAGGTAACACTGATATTGTTGTTCAAACTACAACCCCACAATTTCATGTGTCAGTGACCTACAGTATTAAGATATCTACATACCAGTGATCAATACAGGTAGTTGAGTGGAACTCTAAAACGGAACTATGATGGTACAGCATAATCCTACCATGTCCCCTGCAGATGGTTTTGTGATAGTGTGACCTTTGTGAGGCTCTGGAAGATGCACACCCCTCCCCGGCTCAGTGCTATAAGGACAAATTAAATCTAGATAGGAGTGCTGTATTAAGTAGGGAGACTGTCTCATGCTACATGTAGATAACCTTGTGTTATTAGCTCCCTGATGGCCAATCAATATGCCACTTCCTAGCTGCTGAGGATGAGTATAGTCTCTCACCTAGATAATCATCTCTCACTGTCTGATGCTGAACAATTGGTAGCCTCTCAATCCAATGGCTGACGAGGGTGATTAGCATATTAAAAACACTGAACAGTCTATCACTGTGAACGGAAAGAATAAACACGTATATACATAATATTTTGAGATAATTGAGCTGGGATGCATCACCAAACCCCAAGGAGCAAAAATAGCTTGATAAAGAGAAGCTGGGAAAGGGCCTTGCTTAAAGTGTGCTGTTGATCACTACTGCAATGCCATGCATGGTGAGAGAAGGATGGTGTTTATGCCGATGTTGGGAAAAGAACTGCAGCAGAGAGTTGAGTCCCTGATGGCCATCTCTCTGCGGACTGGAGACATCATCTTCCCACTGAGCGCTCGGTCCCCGGCGGACGAAATTGACATGGATGATGAAGATGGTGATGATGTTTAAACGAAAAAACTCCCTGTCCATCTGTCCACATCTCTACTTCTGCTGCCTCTTTCTTTCTCCATTTTCTGCTGTGCCTTTCTCTTCCTGTGAGCTTATGGACTTTATTTTTCTCTTCCAAAGAACTTGGTCAGACAGTTGTTAACAGCTGCTCTTTTTTTTATATAGGTGCTATTCTATTCCAAAAACTCAAGTGGTCTAAATGTAATTTGTAATTTGTGAAGGTGTCACTAAGGTTGCCTTTGTCCTTAACAACTACCCATAAACAGTTTTACTAATATATGTAGCTTATATAAGGTGAGTGCTAAGTCTGTGATGAGGATGAAGGGCGGTCAGAGAGGGATGTCTCTATGAAAGGTAAATTCACACAGCTGCACAACCAGGCCTGTGACAAGTAAACAGTATTATGCCAGTTCACAATTAAAAAGAAGAAAATTGATCTAGTTCAAGTTCTATTTTTTCAAAAGTAGGACACTATTCTTCTTCAATAGAACCTCGTTCTGCCCATCCATCACTATCTCTAAATCACATTGTATGCCATTGAAGAATCACAGATGTGAATTACATTGATATTGAATTACAAAACTCAAAATAAAAAGACAATTCTGAAATTGAAAGTATATTCTAATAACAAAATAATAAAAACTCATATTTTGGAGAAAAGTGGGGAAAAAATGATATAGACATTTTATTCTGACAGTATGAACTTATGCAACAGGAAAACAATAAGAATTGATTCCAATTAATAAAAATAAAAAAAGCTCTGCATTGAAAAATCTCCTTGTTTTACAAATATTACCTTTGTCCACAAGCTTCAACCCCTCAAACAAACTGGTTTCAGTTGATTGGTTTTTACCTCTTCTTTTATCTCTTCTGTTAGCACCTGTCATTCTGGGCCAATCAAGAACAAATCATTATTTACATAAGAGAAAGGCAAATACAACAACTCATATGATATGGGTATGGGATATATCAATAGGTCAGTAGTATTAGTGAGTAGATCTATGAAAGACTGATGTTGTATGGAGCAAAATAAAACATACAGAAGGAACCATGAGGTGAAGGGGAAGGGAAAGAGGTCCAGTGATGGAGTGGGGGCTGATCCTGAATTCCTTCTGGATGGACTGGCCAGGTGCATACTGTTGCATTGAAGAGGAGCTATGTAGGATTCTTTAGCTCAACTATGCTACATTCTTTCCTTATTTAAACAGCTTTGAAGTAATTGTGATGGTTTAATAAATGACAGGTAACTTGTTACGAGGGAGAACGGAGGCTCTCTGCCTTCCACCTATCTCTTGGCTGAAAACCAACTTTGCAAGATCAGTGCTGTTGACCCGGTGTCCCAGCTCTCGTCTCTGCGCACCATGACACAAACATGCCCCGTAACCCATAATCTCTTGTTTATGACAGAATATACATGTCGTAACATCGTATATGATATGTAACAACTATTGATTGCTTTCTGGCCGGCTTCGTTGTGAACAAATACACATGGCCAAGAGGAGGGTTAGCAAAACAGCAGAGAAGCAACCAGACTATAGTTCTCCTTTACTGTAATGCAAGCACTCCCTACAGGACCTGAAGGAGGACAAAACCCAAGAACAACACAACCCTAAAGGCCATGGCAGAGACGGAGGGCTGTCATAATTCACAGATTTGTGCCAGAACCGACATAGAAATCCTCACCTTGAGGAATTGTGGGTGTAGGTTTTAGCTTGTTCCTCTTAGACATGCAGCTACAACATGGTTACTGTAGTTAGCTTGAAATTCCAACAGGTACAGTGGACAAATACAGACTGTCGGCTTCTTTTCGCTTGTCTTGCTACTGTGTCTACTGTAATGTAAGAACATAATCAGCAAAGAAGCTCATGTCATAGCCGTCACTGAAAAATGAGGAAAACTCACTAGAGCAAAGGGGAAACGTGGTAAAGCTTATTAATCAACTTGCCAGGTTTTTGTATTCTTTCACCTCGGTTTGGTTTTGACAAGTATCAGAAATATAAAATAATGAAGAGGGCACAGCTCACTGGCCTGTGGTTCGAAGACAACAAATGACACTTTCATTAATCAAATCATACTGTAATTTATCCTGAATGAAAAGTTTAAAAATCTGCTGTGGTTTATACAATAAGCTGTCTGGTAAGTCCAAATTGTAGTAGTCATATAGCCTACTTGACTTGAGCATGGGACATCCACAAAGGTCCTATCCCTCATCATTGCTAATATACAGGTTTGCCAAACAGGGTGAGATATGGTGGGTGGTTTAAAGCTTGTAATAAGGCCTGAATGGAACCACTGGGAGATGTTCTAATGTCAAGCATAGGAGGGCCAATTACTCATTCAATGAAGGGTTGAGAGGATTACAGAAACATCCCCATCCACATGAACTGAAAGACTGAACAACACATTCGATATGAAGGTGATCTGAAACTGGACAAGAATGATGGTAGTGTAGTGTATAATTTAGCACTAATCACAGCAGTTTTAGTTTGGCTAACCCTGTTGGACCCAAAAATATTAAACATTTCACATGTCATGTGATACAGACAACATATAATTCAATAAATACTCCTAGAGCCTAATGCATTCCATGCAGGTTTCGGGACACTCAAAGTTACAATATGCCTATACACACTTTTGCTTCATTGCAGCCATAATTAGCTGTATATGTTTATTGCTGTGTATCTTCAGACAATGAATTTGAATTCCTCCAAGCTCCATTTTTTTTCCCCGCTGATACTGCACTCTTACCTCCCTGTGGTGGGGTAAGGCAAACAGACAAGCAAGAACCCAAACATGAATGTGCATGTTCAGTCAGAGTTTTCAAAGTGTGACTCCGAAGTAACTCAGCCCCGCCACTGACCTCTTTTGTCTAGACTGGAGTTTCTTAAGGTCACTCCTCTGTGGAATCAGACATAGACTGTCAGGGTAAACTTTAGATATAGCTGTCATCTCTCTGTGTCTGCCTCCCATGGTGGTACTGAGGGTATGTGTGTTTGTGCCAGTCTTACAAGGGCAACATTAAGCCACAATGTGAATGTCAAACTGAGAGAAGGGCTGCTCTAATATCAAAACATATGGAGATCACTGCCAGAAGTGGCAGCACTTGTGCTTTCCAAGATGGAAGCTGGATGCTGGATGTTGTGGAGGCTGACAGCCAGCTGAGTGCCCACCCACAGGGGCTGCTGTTCCTGGGGTACAGCTATGGCCATGTGTCTGGGGAGCTCCACAGACAACTCTGGACTTGGAGGGGTATGGGGGTGGACGCTGTCATTGCTGGATCAGTGGAAGAGGTGGATATCATGGACCCAGGTTCAGTACACAACGCTCAAGGGGGAAATTCAAATGGAGCACAGAAGCTAGGGCTTCTAACCTTTGCAATACAGCAAGAGTCCCTGTCACACATACATCTACATACAGTACATACTTTATAGTTATAAACACAAACAACAAACACAAATATGTGTATAAAATATTAACCAGGTTTGAATGTTTGATAATGGAGACTGTCCTGCTAAAAACAGTAGAGATTTTGACGAGAGTACAGGGAGAAGTCAAGTGATGGGCAATGTCTGCATTTGAGTTGGTGTGGGGGTGGATGGGTTAGGGTTAGGACAAAACACAGGACTTTGACATTAGATGGCCACTGATCCTTTTTCTTTCTTTCTTTTTTTAAATCTATAGTAGCTATACCAGTTCTTTGTTTTAATCACGACTACACCACATTCTTAACCTGGTTTATTAGTTTAACTATGAGGATGATTTCCAACTATAAGTAGGTATACCAGTATGTCAATCCAATCCATGATCTCACCCTAACGTTTGGCAAGTCATTTTTTGCCCAAACCTAACCAAGCTGTGATCATTCCACATGTATATGTTACATATGTAACTGTGTGTTCACTGTTATGAAGAGTGTTTATAGTGCTCTGTGGCGGTTCATTATTGTAACCAGGACTATAAGGTCATGGTTATGATGAAATCCAGTACACCTTCTTTGACAGAGGTGCTACCTGAGGCGATGGTCCCACAGTGTAGGGACAAAAAAAAAAAAAACCTAGGGATTTTCAGGTTGGTGGACTGATTACCACATAGTAACCACATGCAGTGGCAACCGTATCAAAGTTCAAGGTTGATTTATTGTCATTCTAAACATGCTTTCACACGTAGAGAAGGACATTTGTTACTCAGGTCCAAGTAGCAATATAAAGTGACAGTACAGAAAAAAAAGAATAAAAAGACAACAGTCCACAGCAGCATCAGTGAGGGGCAGATGATTCAGTTAACGAGGCAGTGCATTTGTCAATCTCACAGCCTCATACAGGTGTCACTGCTCTTAATCGTCTACAATTTGGGAAAGACTGTGATCCATGCTGTTAACAGTCTCACTACAGGGTAAGGGACCCCAGCTCCAGAGTATAGTTTCACATGACAGATTCAAAATCATATTGAACCATATTGACCTGAAAATGTAGCTACCGCCATCTATTGCCGTACTGAATTTTCTTTGATCGGAAAATGCTTGATTGAAATCAATCGGTTGTAGCGACAAATCACTAATGATTAATGTGTGTTACTGTAAGAGTACTTACACTGAGCATGGTGTAATCTTCCATCACATCAATATCAAAATGTTCTGCTTCACATCATTTACAGGTAAGCACTGAAATAGAGAAATAGTGATACTCAAAGCTAGGGCTTCAATCCGTATCTAACTAAGGCTGCTATTTTTAATATCAGAGAGCCAGCAGTTCATTTTTCTCCACTGTAGTATATCCATTATACAGTATTATTGCTCATTTCTCTCATATTATGCATGCCATTGATAAAATCCTATTGTTCCACAACTGTGCCTCTAAAATGCCATTATGTGTGAAGAGTTGTTAGCTTTCAAACTTTCTGTTCAAAATGGCTCCCAAGGCTTAAAAAAATAAAGATAAGCATGATATTCATAATTATTTTTTTATATAATTTTAAAAGTAAATACATATGCATTGTTTAAGTTAGTTTTGTAGAGCTAGACCTATTTATTTTCTGATGGAAAGCATCACAATTTGTAATTAATTAATCTTACTCCATAGTGGATGTCATTAACACAAAAACTGTCTTCTGAGATATTTTCCAGGAAATAGATCTTTTTTTTTTTTTTTACCCCCAGAACAATTTGGTGGGTAAAGACCCCCTCCAATCATCCTTTTTAGTTATTTTAAAGCATTCTCAGTGGTCTTTATGACAAGGCCAAAGACTACCCAGAGACTCAGTTGCAGAGAGAACACACAAAACAGTCCAAGTTCCAAAAACCTTTACTGAAGGGCAGGCAGGGTCATACACAGGAAGGCAGTCCAACAAACAGGCAAACAAATCTGAAAGGGCAAGGCAGAGCTCGAAAAACCGGTAAGACAAAAACAGGTCATACACTAAGGTTTTTACAAAAGACAAACGTGAATGAGCAAAGCACACGAAGGTAACACAATCTGGCAAAGGAATGGGCGTGACACATGGGGCCCTAGTTTCCTAGACCGAGCAAAGTCTAGGTGCAGCGCAGCTTCGCCACGCCAACGAGGCGTGTCCAGGTCCATTTCGCAAGTTTGGTGGGCAGCGCAGTCCGACTTACGCCACCGCAAGCCCTCCCCTCGTCCCTCCTACCGGCGCAAACGGCAAAGGGGGAGGAGAGAGGGCGGGAGGGAGACAGGAGGAGGAGAAGTGGGATTAACACAGCCGATTCGGATCTTCACCAATCAAATGAGCTCCTCTCCTCACCTTTAACTGCGCCACGGGCGATGCGCGCTGCAAGTTTGTCATTTTATACTTTGACATGGATGGAGGAGACAGCGACGCCAGAGGCCGAACCTCTCCCAGGAGGAAACAGCTGTTTTGGTCCGGAGGTCCGAGCTCAGAGTGGCCGAATAATGAGTTTACTAATATCCTTAATCAGGTTTGATCTGATACACTGAGAACCGCTGCCCAGTGTAAAAAACAACAACTAATAAACTAATAAAGAAACTCACATTTATTCACACCCTGTGTAAGCAAGATGAGAGGTGTACACTAATCACAACATAAACAAACACTATGCGGGATGAAATCAGCGTAAAGGACTCTCTCTCTCTCTCTCTCTCTCTCTCTCTCTCTCTCTCTCTCTCTCTTTGTCCTCCTCTCTTTTTTTTCTGTGATGAGAGATGCTGAGTATACTGTAGTGGGCTATATACTGACTATCTGATACCGAGGCTGTTGTGGTGGGCTAAGAGAGATGATGATTTGTGTTTTGTGTTTCATTATGGTTGCGTGACGACGCGGTCGAATTAATAAGTAAATAAATAAATAAAGCGGATCATCACAACGGCACAGTGCGTATCTCAACACGGCAGCAAAATGCAGTCATCCACCCTCAGTCCTACTTGGGACATCCGCAGCTGCTTATCAGTGCCAGTTCGTCCCTGCTGTGTTAATTCAGGTGGAGTTTCCATTACGCGTGCCGACAGCCTTTGATCTGACGTCAGATGTTACGGGACAATCTATATAGATATAAATTCACGTGTTGATTCCATTAGTTGCATTAAATAGTGGTTATTGTGGATATTTATTGCATTGAAATGTGCCTGGAACTGTGGAAACCTGCCTGTGAGGTCTTGGTGACGTGTGTGCACAGCAGGTCAGTCAGCCAAACTTCCACTGCACCTGCTGCGCTTCGCCCTGCGCTGAGAGTAGACCTGGTTTGAGGTGGCGAGCTTTCAGCGCACCCTCGGCGGGACATTTTCGCACGAAACTTCCACTGCACCAAGCTGAATCTGTGACGCCTACCCCTGCTGCGCAGCCACGCCTATCTCAGCGCAGCGTGATCTACCAATCTGCCAATCTGACTTTGCGCTAGGCTGCGCTGGTCGAAACTTGCATTACACCGGCTGCGCCACCAAACTAGGGCCCATGGGCTTAAAGCAGAACTATGCAAGTCGGCCGGAAATAGCTCGCTCCTTCGTTGGTTTCTCTTTTTTTCCCCTGTGTGGCAGTATCTTGCGATAGTTCTATCCATTGACGAGATTTGTGACACCGAGACGGACAACTGATCTTACAAGTGTGGTTTTCAGCCAGTGGGGGGGGTTGGCGCATTGGCCTAGACCCCATTCACCTCATAATAGGTCACTCAACCATCACAGTGTCTCACAATAATTACAGCCGAAATCCTGGATAGTTCTGCTTTAAATACAGGTGTGGAGATTATTGGCGGGAAACAGAACAAAGGAGCTTGACAGGAAGTGATGAACAACAGGAATGAACACAAACGACAAAATAAAACAGGAAGTCCAAGAACATAAAGACAGAGACCTGACACTTTAAAATATGATAATGGAGTTTTTAGCCAAAATCACAAACCTGTGCCATTTCCCAGGGCTCTCCTTCTGCAGAGCACCAGTGCCTCATTAGCAATGCGCCTCTGAATGGTGAGCCGCCATACACAGAGCTATCCAGCCTTTCGGTTTTGAGCCAGGTGCAGAGTGGGGCGGTAGCTTGTAAGCACTAGTGCCCCGCCCTGGGGTTGTGACGCGTCAACCTCAGTCTGCCTGAAACTGCCAGTTAGCGTCTGCCGTTGGTTCACAGCATTTTGAAGGCAGAAATACTCAGAAATGCAGTTTTGCACTTCCTTTTCTGCTGATATGTCCTCTAGCATGTGAACAACACGAAAAACATGATTTTCATCAGAGGGGGTCTTTCAACACATTCAGAATAGACATAGGAAACTAAGCCCAAAAGTGTTCTCAGGTGTACATATTAATACATATTAATTGTGCTAAATAAATTGAGCTTTGCCTGTTCCCTACAGGGCCATGTCCATGTTGGGAGAATGTGGATTAACACCAGATGATCCTCCCTGAGGCCCTCGAGAGTAGAGGCCACTGCACCACAATGAGCATGGCATTGATGAGCAACTACTGTAATTCAGGATGTGTCTGTCTTCACGAACTCAGCAGGTACACAACAAATAGTTACCTTTACAGGCCACGACTCAGTTTGCTAATATGTTCCTGGCCACGAGGATTAAAGGTATTTGTCCTCCAAACACCAACTGGTCTTGTGTTGGACCACGATCAAGCTCCCAGAGACTGTTCTGGAAAGAGGCCTATCTCCTATGGAACAAATCAAAAGAAGAATCAAAGTTCAAAATAGCGCCTCTTTACTGCTGACATGAAGAAAGAAAGGTAGAGGGCCTTTTGCACACAGACCTTGTGAAGTCACACACAAAATGGATTGAAAACAAACCACTGTTATTATGGCATTGACCATCCATAGGAGTGAACCCCAGGACTCTTTTTCAAGTTGGTCAGAAAGATAAATGTCCATCCAAGTCCAAGCAAATATGCATGCAGCTACCAATATAATGTCTAACAGCACCATGGAGTGTCAAACAACAGCCATTTTTAGATCTGACAGACAGAATGAGTAAAGCAGTGCACATCTGAGTGGTCGATTGCATCCTAGTATTGCACATCAATTTCCAACCTGAAAGCCTGGAACTCCTGCTGATTAAGTGTTTGTGAAGAGATTAACAGTCCCTCTAACTTTACTGTGCACCAGGGATGTTATTCCATTCTGCTAACCTGTCATGGCCGGAGTGCCATGTGCTCGGTTGTAAGTCACACCCTGTAAAAAGCAGTAATTTTTCTAGTACATCCTGCATTCACTGTCTACCTCCTCTGACAGCCCAAGCCTCTTTGGTACAGAAAGCATGCACAAGCATTCTACACATACAGTGACAGTGACAACTAGCCTTCACAGTAGGACCTTTAATATGGTCTTTGGGTAATATTAATTTTTCGGGACATACACAGAGGGAATAGACTTAACGGCTTGGATGACATATTGTAAACAGTTTCCACTGGTTTATATAAAGAGCCTGGGTGTGTGTGTGTGTGTGTGTGTGGGTCAATGTCCACTTTCGGTGAGGAAGATATTGACAGTATACTGACAGGATGTTGATTATCCAGCTTGCGGGAGGCTGAGGTCTGTCTGGACGTCAGGTGGGAGTCACAGCACCAAGGAGTGATGAGACAATCAGACTGTGAGGGGGAGAGAGAGGAGGGCATATGTCAGGGGCAGAGGACGATGACAATAAGCTGTCTGTCTCAGCCGACGTGGACACAGCACTATCAGGATCAGATTAGGTCCGAGCACTGCTCTAAAATGTGACATGCACAAACAAACATATAGGCACAGGATCTTTATGTACCTCAGTCTTTCCTTTACCCCAGGTCAGCTTGAAGGTGATGTTGTGCTATATTTTCTTTAATAGAATTAGAAATTAAAGCAAATCAAACACAGAAATAAAGTGAAATGCTGGACTTAATAACTGTGTATCCAAGATGCTCTTCTCAAAGAGCTGCAGAATGTTGCAGCTCTTTGAGAAGAGCATCTTGAAGAGCATGAATACAGACATTTGATTTTTCCTATTCCAATAAAAGAGCATCTCTAAATATGAGCTGTGACAGCATATTCAGTATGATAGTACACAAAATTACTTTAAATCCAGAATTTTTTAATCATTTTAATCATATTAACACAATGTGACCATATAAATACATTAAGTTACAACACTCCCTGTCATAATATTTATATACTGTGACTGAACTGAATCTTGAATTTCTTACAGAAGCTGAAAATTGTATCTGTCACTTCTGTCGGTATATTTTGTCCCTAATGATAATAGTAATCATGTACTGATATATGAACATACACCCTCCACAGTGAGGACCCATTATATAGGATGTTACAGAGTAAATGTGACTAATGTGCTGTGTATTACAGTATACAGTGTAAGTAGTTAACTTTGAATATTATTGTGAAAGTTTTAACCAATCATTTATTCACATAAAATGAATGCACATTCACACCACAAACTGTACAATCAAACACAACAAAACAAAACAAAATGAAAGAGAGAGAGAGAGAGAGAGAGTTAGTTAGGGAGTTAGGGGAGTTAGCCAATCCCAGCTGGACATAGGGCAAGGGCCCTACACACTGGACAGATCGCCAGGGCCAACATAACGCAATAACGCGCACACACACACACACTACAGCATTAATGTGCATTTGTAACAATACTCCCAAAAGCTGTGTTTGGACAAAGGCTCGGGCAGTGATGCAAGCGAGCAGATGACAGTACTCAGCTGAACGGCAGTTGGTCTATTAGCCAGTTAAGATCAGTCAGTCTAGTTGAAAATGTGTAATAACATCAGTGACTGGTAACAGACAGTGATAGCATCCTGCCAAAACATATAAGACTTTACTGTAAGTATGACAGTACCATTTAACACATGAACCTTGACCATTGTGGAGAGTTTACTGTACACTGCAAGTGGACAGTATGGAGTGGATAGGTTACGCTGGAGATCCACTTGCTTTACAACCATGCATTCATATGGACACCCAGCTGCATCATTAGATTGTTCATGTGCATTTTGCACCCTGTGTACGCAACGTCCATTTATGAGAACGAACACAACCGGTCCTCCAAGCAGACACAGCATACATGAGGCAACCATCGTGGGCACACAAACACATAGTTAAAAGCAAGCATATCTCCAGATTTTCTGCAGCTCTGAATTTTCCCCTTTTGACATTCATTTGATTTATCTAATGATGACTGAATTTAGGCCTTCTTGCATGTTTCATAATATTTTACACAGGGAGCCTCTTCTACATGAAATTTAATATGTTCCATATATCATTTCTTGAGTATTTTCTTTCCTTCACTGGATTAAAATCAGATCAAATAAAAATGAACATGCTCCATTATTTGTACAATCTTTAATTATGCATTAGGCTGTGGTGTGCACATTAAAAGGATGCAACTAAAATGCTCATTAAATTTGCATAAGCGACAACATTTAAACTGAGTACAAATACATGGGCAGAGGTCCATTTACCACCCCACAGATGAAAGGGCATTGGATATTAAGACATGGGGCTGCGTCTGAATGCGCAGAGAAACCCCTAATCTTACTCAATTGTCCTTCGCCAAGTAATTGACTTTTAATTAATCCCCTTGATATTTGGACAAGCACAGACCTTAGCAATTGGTTCTCTGTGTTGAGCACCTGTATTGTGGAGAGAAGTTATCTTTGTAGATGTGTGTGCAAAACAGTTTCACTCTGTGATATTGTGCTGTAAACAAAAAAGTGAAAACTATGGTTTCCATGGGGCGCCATTTTAACACTAATAAGTGCTTATTATACTGCAGGGCATTTCTTTCTTCAAGACTCAGTCTGTTTTCTTTTTTTCTTCTTTGACTGTGAAGATGGCCATGTGGAGAAATGATGTAACATCTGTCAGCAATCCGCCTTTAACTGAAGTTATTTGCAATGCATGATGGGAAATAGCAAAGAGGACAGAGGATATACTGTAGATGTGAAGCTTGTGAAAATCCAGACGACAACATGTCATGAGCAGATAATCCATCAAAGCTACAATAGTGACATTAGGAAAAATGGTAAATGTCAGATTTTTGATGTTACTCCCCCGGAGTGAAAAAGCTTCTTTTGAGAGCCAGTGGTATCTGATATCCAATAACCCAACTTCATCCTGTCACATCCACATTACGGTCTTAGCTCACTCAAAGTTGACACAAATTCTCTTGGATACATCACATGCAAACTACAAAACTGAGTGATAAAGCCATGCAGAGAAATAGTGGGTTGACCTAAGAGCAAATTACGATGCCTCATTTCAAAATAATGAGACATTACGGAGCTGTTCCTCAAAAGTAACACAACTCAGAACGCTAATGTTGGGCAGGGGGGTGGGGGGAGACCATGGACAGGTCACTAGTCTGACATGAGGCAGATATATGGAGAAATACAAGCTTTGCACGAGGGGCAACCGCCATTCCGACATCCCACCAGTCCGACATAGGCCTTTAACTGTCTAAATGGCAACACTTAATAATCAAATGTCCCATCATTCCGACAATTCTTGCCTCCTATGGTCGGAATGATGGTATTTTTTTCTTTTTTTAAACATCCTGCCTTTCCGACAATTACTTTAATAGCGTATTTTTTCCCAAAAGATTTTGCACTGGTTGGGCTTAGGCAATGATGAAAGGAGATGGTTAAGTTTAGTAAAAAGACCAGATAGTGGCTAGACAGGGCCAAATAGATAGAGAGAGTCCAGATAAATAGGAGGAAGTCACCTGTTGAGTAACACACATTTCCTTATCCACCACTTTATTTTCCCATGATCCATTGTGTCACACCACAACGGAAGTCGGTTTTCAACCCCGTAGTAGCATTCTAGCGAGTGGCTAACTGGTAGCGCTAGCCACCGGTGTAGGCACCAAATGTGGGGGCTCCGGGCTGCCAAAACCGCCCTGACTAATCTGATGTTTGTCAAGTCTACAAAACGAATTACCGAACAAACACCACCACTTCTGTGTGCACGCCTCTGCAACTAGTCATGGCTATCGTAGCCGTTAGCTTCGCTGCTGCTGACGGCCAACAGCAAACCAACATCAGGACGTCAGCTGTTAAAACCCTCCTGTTGTGTGGACACAACATGAAAAAGCTCAGTCATGTTGTAACAAAGATATCCACTGGAAAAAATTTTTTTTTTCATGGGCTGTTTATTGAGTTATTTAAGACACTGCTAACGGCTAACAGTTAGCCCAGCTAATGTTAATCTAAAATGTAATGAATGGAGTGTCATGGCGACACCCAGCGTCGTTCTCCGGAAAGTGGTGGATATTGAAAGCCTTGTTGGAATGGTGGGACGATGGCATGTCGGAATGGTGGTATGTCGGAATGGTGGTATGGTATGTTGGAATGGCAGCATGTGTAACCAGCTTGCGCACTCACAGACACTTGTATGACCACTTTAGATTTGACAATTAATCTCATGTGCATGTGTTTGGACGAAAGCCACAGAACCAGGAGAGAACTGATGCCTCTAAGTCTTGCAGGATATGGCTATTTCCACTTACCTGTTTGCTCAGTAGAGAACCCACATGGGTATCCAACCTGTGATGTCCTTCAGGGTGGTCAACAGTTTCTCAAAGGACATCAGGGCAACAAGCCTGCACTCAGTGGGTGCTGAGGGTTTCTTGAGAACGAGGATGATAGTAGAAGACTAAGAGAAGATGGGACCAACTGGTCAGCTAAGTCTGTGGGTGACAGAGTTGTAGGAACTCTTATCAGACCCATATTATGGTATTTGCACTTAGCAAATGCAAAACATGAATCATGTCTGCACATGCAGGTTTGTGCACCGCTATGAGTTTACACAATGTGGGGCCACATTAATATGCCCAATATAAAAGTCCTGTGGTAAATAATTAGATGCAAGTGTTGAGGGAGATTATTGACAGTGATCAAGGGCACACACACACACACACACACACACACAGAGAGAGAGAGGATAAGAGAGCAACAGACAGAAAAAGAGATAAAGAGGGGTGATGGACGTCTCTCGTCCTCTCTTTGACAGCTTCATGAATAGCCTCAGGACACACACACACACACACATCTGTCTCCTGTGTGATTGACAGCTAGCAGGTGCTGGGTGAATGAAGTTGTCAAGCTGGCTGCTGATCAGCTGTGCGTCGCTGTAACAACAGCTGAAGGCTCAGCGTGACGCGTCGCTGCACTTGAAGGTGATCTCTTGTTTTGCCATAGAGCATCTGTGTGTGTGTGTGTGTGTGTGTGTGTGTGTGTGTGTGTGTGTGTGTGTGTGAAAGAGGGAGTGTGTGAGTGAGAGACATCAGCATTATAATAAAAGACAATATTTTGTTTTTTGTGTTTTCTGTTCTCTATATTATTCTGGATATTTTAAGATAACTTTGTTTCATTCCATCAGTAGCTCAGGTGCCATGTTGTTGTCCACTTTACCCCTCCAGCCAAATTGATTGAAGCTGTCATGACTTCATAGTACTGACTGTTGAATTTTCAAATTCATAATATTGCAGACTGAATATGATTTTATTATGCAAAAAAAACTGTACTGAACTGTTTTGGCCTACTATTTCAGACTCAGATGTTTCCACTAGTTTGAGGAAAAACTTTAGTTCGCCTAGAATCACCAGTAAGAGCAAAGTGAAAACCTGTGTCAGTGTTTTGTTGTGAGATCACTAATATAAGAATGCCTGAATGGAAAGCAAATTACACTTAAATGAACAAATTTAAGACCTTTGTCTTGGGTTATCTAATGACACATGGAAAAAAAAAACTTAATTGTGAGACCTCATAAATAGAGAAGAGGGTAAAGGAATATCAATGAGCAACTGAACAATATCTGGTTTGGGGGTATAAGATGAGCCTTACTACTAAAAACACCACTCCACAGTCTGTGAAACCTGCATTGATAAACAGACATATGGGTGCTTCTGTTTAGTGCTGGACTCTTATTTTGGTGCTTCCTGTTTCTGATCCCTCTAGAGTCGAGACTGATCACTTGAATGACACACACACATCTGTAGGCTGAGTCCATTTAGGCCATCTCTTTTCTTTCCAGCTGCTCTCTGTCTCTTCTGATGCAGCAGCACCCAGTGACGCCTGTGTATCTGCTTCAGTTTCATTCATTTCTTCCAATAAACTTTAGTATTGCAGACTTCCTCCTGGTGATGTATCCATTATTATGTTCCTTGTTTGAGCCAGTTCTAGGGGCCTCAGGCTTAGCAACGTGTGAAAATAAACTGCCAAGAAGAAAACCTCACTCAAAAAATGGTACAAAACTGTAAGATGAAACCTTCAGATACATGAAAAAAGGCCTGATGAATATTGGCAGGACATTGTTCAGTCCAGTGACGGTGGTCCGGTGGAGTCCATTGTGCTTGGTTTGGAAAAGAAACCTCAATTGAAGGTCGAGGATCAGCCCCCATCCATCAAAATGCAACTGAGAAGGATCACCTGTGAAGAATAACAGAAGACACCACTACAGAACTGTACAAAGAGGTATGATCCATAACCCACGAGGATCAATTCTGTCTTCAAAAATAAGAGTAACTTTCTTTTTTTTCTGATACACTGATTCTTTTGTCATGGGCCTCAGTAAAAAACAAAAACAAATGTAAGTTGTAACTATGGGACTTTTAGTTATGTGACATTTTACTAACCAGGACAATTCAGGGTTGATACATGTTCCCTCGTTGTTCCACAGCAGCAAATCAAAGCAATGGCCCTTTTTTCAAAGATGACACTTTGACGTGTCAGAGTCAGGAATGCACAGGTGCAAATAATAAAATGAGGGATTGCTGAATGCCATTTAATTGCATCAGTCTCTGGGTCCTGTTATTAGCCTATGAATGCTGGCTCACTGTCACACTATCATGGCTTCCTGGGACACTTGAATAGAACAGAGCCATCAATCAACTCAAGTTATTAGGAAGACCTCAAGTCAAAATGTCTAATCTTCCATACTGAAAGAAATATCAATACAGTACAGCGGAGGCTGTTTATATGAAATCTGCAAACTTTGGCTGATCAGGTCCACTTATGTCTTCAGCCTCCCTCTTTGATTTCAATTCAATAGCCTATCTATTTGATAATACTTGTCTGCCTAATTACTTAGTGGTGGAGGGGAGCTGGGGAGATGTGCACTTATTAAGTGTCACACCAGAACTTTTATCTGTGGTTACCTTTGGGAAACATTTTGGTTGAAGTTAAAGTTTTGTCACAATTCACTGTGAACATTTCTCTGTTAAAAGGGACCATATTTCTCCTTGGCATCTAACCAAGCACTAAGATTGACTCAATAAGCAAAAAAGCAAAATTCCGTAATTGTTAACTATGACGGAGTTAGGGCCACATTGAGAAAAATAAATGTAAAAAACAAGAATAAAGTCATAGTTTTACGAGAATATCTTGTAATATTATGACTTTTTCCTCATAAAATTATCTTCTTCTCGTAAAACTAGGCTGAAGTCTTTAAAAAAAAACAATTCTCTCAATGTGGCCCTACTAAAATGTAGGCCTGTCATTTCATTTCTCTTGGTTAAAGAGTTAGTTGTCCATTTAATGTAGGGTAGGGTTAACATAAGTGTACTTGGGCATAGGGCATTGCCAGGTCATTGAGGACGTGTTACACATGCGGGGAGTGGGAGGGGAGGGGCCGGGTGTGCCAGAGAGCAGGTTAAATGAGGCTAGCAGCCATAATAATCAAGTTCAGCAGAGGACGCCTGTTAGGCCAAAGGAGAGAGTACTACGTGTTCAAGGTACATATAATTTACACTCTTAGTTTGCTACCTGTAGCCTAACCTGTTTTCGGACTGTTTGTTGGACAAATTAGCAATTAGCTTAACTATCGGACTTTAGCTGCTAAGCTAACTTAGCTCAACATGGTGGCTTACCAGGAGAAGAGGGACCTACACCAGACAACTCTACCTGAGCTACCTGGAGTGCTCAGAGTTCCTCTAGCAACACTGGACAAAGCAAGGACCTGCTGGATGACCACATACACAAGGTAGGCCTACTGCCATGCCATGCTTGTTGTTGCTGGACCGATTGAAGTGACCACTAAGTTTCATGAACACTGGCCTGTAATGTTTTATTTTATTTATTTTGCCATCTTGGTAACAGATTATTAGTGTGCACATCATATTTTGGGTTGATATTATAAATTGAAAGCAAAAGGTATGAGTAGCTGTAACTGCCATGGTAGGGACCAAAATGAGTAATCAAAGAGGAAAATATACTGTATGCGTATGGTTTTAAGAAGAGTAAACTGTAAGCTAATCAAGAACAAGAAGACAAAAGAGAACACCCTTTTAGTTCATTGCAATGTTTTATTAGGGCCACGGGCAATCGCACCGGGCACTGGTCCCAACAGCTTTGAAATAAAGAGTTGCAGGCCAAATTATATATCAAAACGTGCGTCTTGATCAGGATCGGTGTGCTATTACTTTTCTCAACAGTGTACGAATTTTTCGCGACGTGCGCAAAATTTTGCATTGAAGTCAATGGGACGGGCGAAAAAAAAAGAGCGAAAAAGACCAATCATTGGAGTTTAACAAACGTCTACTGCTCAGGCATACTTTCACCTAGAGACTCCATTTAAACTTTAAACAGTAGACACAAGTCTTGTGTATTGTCGTATTACTCCACATTTTGATAGGTCATATCGTTTTTGATCAATCCCTGATCAATGACCATGATCATTTTTGGAGAAATTATGAGATTATAATGGTTGTGTATTGCACGGAATGTTCGTGTCAGAGTGCGTGACATCATCGGTTAGAGTGGGAGAGATGCCAGAAAAACTCCAGATTTTTTCTCTTTCCACACTGAGCCCGGCCACAATTTACACTCTACACACATAATTTTTTCAGAATTTGTAAGACAAACTTGTTATCTCTCATATCATGTGCTCAAAATATCAGAGAGACTTACAGAATTTACAGAATAAGCCTCTGAGTGCGGCCACGTCTGTCTCTGCTCCTCATTGACTCCAATACAAATATTTTCTGAGAGAAGCAGAACGGCCCGATGTTTTAAAACTGCCAGCGTCTCCAAAATATTTACTGTAGAAACACCAAATCATACCAAATTTTTCAGGAAGTCCTTGGAGCAATGTGATCTGTGTTTTGTTCTGATAGGAGTTACCGTTTTCTCACAGTAAGCCTAAATGTGAGACCGGTGCAGAGGCAGAAAATCACTCTTTTTCTCCACGTTTCTGTCTGTCTCAGCCTGGGGGGGCCTCTATCGCCGTGGTAACCTCTGTGATCCTCAGGCCAGAGCTCGTTAACTTCATAAACAATCCACCTGGTGCTCATTTAAATGTTTATAAACACAGACACAGCTAAATCAGACTGACACAGGATGCAGCTCATAGTCACACACACAGACTCTAGAATCAGCTTCATGTGATTACAGTTACAGACACACACACACACACATCAGAACACGCAGGTAACATACAAATGCACACGGAAGCGTGCACTCCTCTCCCACACTCTAACACACACAGGTAACTTCATCTGATTACACACACACACACACATACACACACACACACACAGTTAACCTAATGTGATTACAGCTCCTCCATATCAGTGCTTATAGAAAGATGATCATGTGTCTGTCTGATCAGCTCTGTCTTGACCTTAAGATCGTGGGTTTGATTCCCATGTTGACAGAGATGGCAAAACCGGCAGTAGCCCCGTGGGCCTTTCAAAATTTCCCGAGAGGAAATTTTCTAGTTTTGTTTAGCTATTGTTAAAACACAGGTTTGCTCATATTTAAAACGGGTCCCTTGATGTTTTTATTATTTCTGGCTAAAGAGTGTTTCTATATTATGTAAACACACCACTATTTGGGATTTGATACAGTGTGTTCACCAAATAATTAGTCAATTACTGTAGGTAAAAAAGCAGAGACTCAAGAAGACAATAACACTTTTGTAAAACAGAACTATCACATTGAAGTTACAAACTCAGGCCGTTATGTAGTCTATGGGTAGACAGGTTACAACAGCATTAAAGCACCTGCACTTTTAATCACTTGTTGAGCTTGTTTAGTTTTGGCTGAATTGTCAATAATTATCCAGCAAGACTAAATAAAAACCTTGTGTTTGGTCAGACAGCATATGGTCAAGTCCTGATAGAATCACCAAACAGATAAATTAAAGACAAAGACTAAGCTGTGATTTCAGCTGTTTTTGCTCATACAGGGCAGACCCAGACCCAGACCCATGGCTGCCAGGGAAAACTCTATCAGATGAACTATCAGTGAACACAGTTAAAGCCGCACACATTTTCTGTTTAGTCTCTCACACAACTCATAGCCTCCATCTGGCATCCACAATAGTTAAGCTTTTATTTACTTAAACTCCAGAACAAAACAGACTCTTATTGGAGGCAGGTCTTAATGTCCATCTCCTGCTGTTTGATGGCTTGGTTGAGTCAGTCAGTCAGTCAGTCAGTCAGTCAGTCAGTCAGTCAGTCAGTCAGGGATGTCCGAGATTACAGGACTGACTCTGATATTGTGGCTCAGCCAATAAAAAAAAAAATCTTATCCAACATGATAAAGTGATGAAAGGCAGGTCAGACACACTTGCTCGGTGATGGATTAAAATTACAAATTGGCCCTTGAGTTTTGGGTTAGGGTTAGAGTTCAAATGATCCACCACTGAGGCCCACTTTATGTTGAATGATTCTTTCCATTTCCTCTTTCCTCATGTCCTGCCTTCACCTCCTTGTCCATGATTCTGCCCCACTCTCTTTAATCCAACACTTTGATACCCTGTTGAACTTTTCAATCCTCCTCTTTGTTTCCTTTGCTTGCTTCTTTCTCCTTGCCTCCTTTCCTTCATTACTCCAGTGCTTTCCTCTCAGTATTTCTTCTCTCCTTTACACCTCTTCTTTTTTTACTTTCCCACACCGTGCATCATTTTATCCCTTTTCCATTTTCTTTCAGTCTGTCCTTGTTTTCTCCATCTGTTTGCCTGCCTTCCTCGTTTTTTGTTAATTCTGTTTCTATCAGCCTTGAGTTTTTACCCTCTTCTTCTATCTGTCTACTATCTTTGCCCACTACTTCCTTCCCCCTTTCCCCCCCACCCCTCTCACTCTCCACCCTGCACCTCTAAGTGGGCTTTGAAGAGTTAACGTTGAGACGTGATATCCCACTCTGTGTCGCCTCCAGATATCTATTAAATAGGCACAGGCAGTGCTCTCTATCACAGCTTAGACACCAGATGTTGCTTACATCTCCACTCATTGCAGATGTAATGGGCCTGAATGCTGCAGTTTGCGACTTCACTGGCATCCATCCCTGCAATGTGGCACCAGAGGAAAAACAAGTGAGAGACACTGAGAGACAGAGAGGGAGAGAGAGAGGTGTAATTATCCTCCATTACCACAAACTCTTTTATTTCCCCCAGCAGCAGAGGAAAATCTCGTGTAGAAATGACAGCTATCAAAGTAAAGATGGGCGTTCTGTTTCAGAGACTTGAGTGAAGATTCGCAGGAGTGTCACTGTTTGCCGATGTGTGTGTGCGTGTGTGTGCTTGTGTGTATACTCTTGGATTCTGCAGTGTGTATGGGAGTGGATGTCTGGGTTCTGCATGCAGGTATTTATTATAGGTAGGCCTATTAGTAAGAACACATGACAACATGTCACTGAAATATGTTTTAATGTTTAACTGTTTATATATTTATTATCTTTTATTTAACTGTTTATATCATATTTTTCTATAATAATTTTGACCAAGAATGCAAGACCTAGATCATTAAGAAGATGATAATGTAAACGTGTTGGTAAGCCTGTAGTCATAGTGCTTTTTGGTTGTTTTTGAATGTCAGCATGACATGTGATAGCAAATAGGTGTGTGTCAGGACGAGGAGGTAATTGGTGGCAGCCGATTGGCTCATGTCAGATGGCTCAGATATAAAACCAAGATGAACTCTGAGAGGAGAAAATGCAGCTACCTCCTGTCCAAACCAGTTACGCTATTGTCTGCATCTGACTTACGGTAGCTATGTCTGAGCTTTGTTGTATTTAGGACTTTGTGGGAGTGGAGAGCCATTTTCTTTTTTCGTTTATCTTAGCCATGGAGGTTAGTTGTTGTAATTTGGTTTTGTTTTATTTGGTAGTTTATGTTGCTGTTTTGTTATTTTGACCTTTTCCACCCACACATAGACTGGAATATACTCTCAGTTTACTGGAAAGCACAAGTAACATCCCACAGAGGGGATGATGGGGCACTTATGTTGTGTCTCAGCCACTTCTAGACAGGACATGGCAATGTGTGAAATGATCAGATTTTTACATAAAAATGAATGATGCATCATTTTGACTTTACAATTAAAGTAATGTGACAAAAGTATAAAGTATAAAACAGGTCCAGCTTCTCTTTGTGTTGTAGGAAAACAACAGTTGAGACAGTTTTTCTATCAGTCCAACATTATGGTGATATTATCCACAGTCATGCTGCAGCTTCCGCTCTTAAACCCCTCAGTTGCTCATTCATTACCAGTGATCCGTGGGACACTCACCACCGCATATGTGTAACAAAGCTGGTTGGTCTTTACTGATGCAGAAGCGAGATAAACACTTGTACCTTTTTATCCATTCATTTATCCACCCTTGCCCCCTAATATAACATTTATGCTGGGCTGGTCTGAGCTACAGGACCAGACCAAATGGCAGTTAGTAAAATCAAACTTGGCCCAGTATAAACCCTGGTACCACGACCCGCGTCAGGCTAATATACCACCACATCCGGGCAAATGCTGTCATCCCCCAGTATCAGATGATTGCCATTTGGTCCGGATGTGGGAGTGGCATCTTACAGTCATGTTAGACTTGAGCTGTGAAACCAAGCGTTTACTGGACCAGAGGAAAACGACACATGTGGCCTAAGAAGAGGCTAAATGTAGCTTTCCACTTTGAGGTCACATAAAGCTATTTTCTATCATTCTTCTCCCAACATTTCTCTTTTGTTTTTAACAAAATAAAATTATTTTAAATTTTTGTTATTATTATTATTTATATCCAGGACTGAAATGTCCACATTTTATGAGCTATCCAGGACAAGTGATGCATATACAGTCCACTTAAAGAAAAAGGATATTATGGACACATCTTTGTCCATGATTCACTCTGCACTCATAAGGCTGCTCGATATCAAAATTTTGATTAGGTTTTCATGTTACAAACACCATTCGCCATACAAACAGTTTTTAATGTAAGAGGTTAGGCAGTATTGCTGCTGAGGCTTAAGCAACAGCACTTTATACCCCAAGGTATTAGCTCTCTGTTTGTCATGCACAAGTGTAGCCGCTGCAGACAACAAATAAATCTCTTCATCCGTGTTGCTGTTATTCTGCTTCACATTTGATCTTGCGGGATGTGGTCACAGACAATCAAAATCATAATTATGGATACAGAGCAGCTAGGGGGACATTTTAAAAATGGTTCTGAGGTGACCAGCGTTCATCTATTTATTTTTATAGGGGTCTTGGCGCGAGCAACAAACTTGATTTATTTCCCTTTGCTTTTAAGAGTGCAAGACCCAGACATTCAGAAATGAAGTGGAACGCTGCTAAGAATTTCAAATGCACTTTTAATACATCCCCCTCATATTGACATTTAGGTGGGAATCCGTCTTTTTTATTTCTGTCATTCCTAGCGCTGCAGCCATTGGTATATTTGTGCGTAGCGTGTGTGGGTGTGTGTGCGTATGTGTGTGGAAACATTTATTTCCCCTCATCGTCTGTTCAGAGTGAGAGGAGAGGTGTGGGGAGGGTGGGAGTGTAATGGTAATCATTTTTTTGTGACTGCGCCCAGGGTCTGAAGTGGCTGTTGCAAAGGACTTTTAGATTGATCTTGCAGCAAGCGCGTGCACACACACACACACAGACACACACACACTCACACATACACACACACAGGCCCTGAAGAAGATATGCTATATGGATCACATTTATCCCCCTCTGCTTGCCCTCCCTCCATGACGCCATTTGATTAATGATCCAAATATGTGAATAAAAATATCAAAACAACTCGTCAAACCCAGGGGTTCCAGAGACTAAACAACTTAAGGATGAAACTACAGACTAACGGGTGGAACATATTTTTTTCTTTTAGTGAACATGACGTTTTTTTATTTATTTATTTTTATTACCATCTGTGATTACAGTATTTATTTTCCTACACAGATGTGTGATGAATACAGCTAATGGGTCAGAACTTGGTATTGAATGATGAAATGTGAAAAAAAGATGAAAAGCGTTTAAGTTTTGTCTTAAACATATACTTTTATGGGAATTTATATATTTTATGTGTTTGTGAATGTGTCATTACTGTTTGTCAACGCATGTATGTTTGTGTACGCGAGGCACCCTGGCAAGCATATGGATACTTAACTCACAGTGGTGATGTTATCAGCTTCCTCTAACACAGTAGACCACTAATTGACATTTTCATTAACAGCAAATTTATGTTCCTATTTCTGTCCGCGATAATGACCATTTCCCAAGCACTGCTATGGGCCCTGCTAATGGACATGGAATAAAGGCAGAAACTTGTTTAATTATGATGGGGGAGGGGAAGGAGAGGCCATATATGCTGCGATCCTCCTCCTCCTGTCAGTGAGAAGGAGGTGGAGCAGGGGTTGGATGATGGCTGGAGGTGGCAGGGGATTGAGGCTTGAGGAACGATTGAAAAAGACTGTCAAAACACTGACATCACAGCCCTAATTAACATGCCTGATTAAGAGCCAGATTAAAAGAAACACATATGCACTGACCAACATGCTAAACAGAGGGTCAACTCTATTTTTGCTTTACAGTACATACAGTAACAGTTGAAGGGACTTGACTTGCTACTGGTGGATCTGTCAGTTACTGCAGCAAAATGTAGCACAACAGATAGAAACAGTGGTCATTTACATCCATTGGCCACTGTGAATCACTAGCCAGGGGTGGGGCTTAAGGCGGGACTGGGAGGGCGGTACTCCCCCGGTCCAGGGGGCCCTGCACTTTGGCGCTGCTTCATTCGACCTAATATCGCTTTTTCTCATTTACTAACGAGGCGAAGTGTGTACACTCCAGAGCAGAAGGTAGCGGTACTGCGCCTAAAGCTGGACGCCACCACTAGTAAACAAGAAGAAGAAGCAAAGCAGTGTATTAGCCGGCAGTTGTGGAAATGTTTGCAAGCATGGCGAGTGAAAAGAGTCGGAGCAGAAGATGTGCCAGCAGCGTTGTCTGTTGTATGGGACCAGGGGGTGATGATCGCGATCACAACCAATTGACCCTTTGTTGGCCTTCTGATTGGTCTGCTGACCCACCAATCAGAGCGCTTTGATGGGGTGAACGAGATAGGTAGTAGGGGTGTCAACGTTTACAATTTTTTCTACACGTGTAACCTGGGCTTCTAACCGACGTGTACACGGTTACACGGGAGACTTTCTCTCTGAGTGTCTCTGCCTGCAGATGTTAAGCTGAGGGGATACGCTGCTCAGCTGTTGAGCCGAGCGTCAGGAGCAAGTTGATAACCAGCTTCGTAGTAGCCTACCGTGTTAACTCCGGGGGGACCACGGGGTTTGAGGTTTTGTTGAGCTGGAACATGAACACAAAGCCTGGCTATGTTGAGCCTCCTTCGCAGTACAGGCCGGAGGAGTCGGTGTTTTTTTTTTTCTGAAGCTTTCAGGCAACGTTATCACCCCTAAAAATATTATATATATTGGTGAGAAATGAAGGAGGAGGAGGGAAAAAAGGCATGTAGACAATTATTGATTTTTCTAGACGGTTATGATTTGTTATCCGTGTATCCGTTTACACGTGTAGATGTTGACACCCCTAATAGGTAGACAGCATTTTTTTTTGGCAAAAACTACTTTTTAATTTTTCAATAGGCCTATGGTTAAGTGTTTCCCACAGGTTTGCAAGGAGACTGTGGCAGGTGGTTGGATTGTCCGACCACCCACCACCTACATTTAACCTAAGACTGTCACAATGATGTATCAAATGTCAGACTCTTTAAGTTTTAATCTGATTTTGACAGTTGGTGGTGATGCAGACAAGACATACTTTATTTGATTTTCCCAACGATCAACACAACGAACCGAACCGAAAACTGTGACCACAAAACCGTGAACCAAACTGAACCGTGGATTTTGTGAACCGTCCCTGCCCTAATTGCTTCCAATCGCTCCCCCGCAACCCCCCCATCAAGCGAACCCAGCAGAAGCAGCGCAAATCGAATCGGGTTTAATGGGCCCGATCATGTTCCCTGCTCCCCGGCCTGGCCCTGACTTGTTCCACTGGTGTCACTAGCTGTGTTTCCATTGCAGTTTTGTAGAACATTGAAGTCAACTTCAAACACAACTGTGCATATCCTGTGAATAAGGAGCTTTTACTATATCATGAATTCAGCTTCATTGAAACACAGTAGGGGTGATCAGAGAGAGAAGAGAGGTCTTACTAGACCTGAGTGTCTGCTTGCACAGTTGGGTCTGTATGGCTTTGAAGTTAGGAAGACAACCATCTGTCAGGCCTAACTTCCTCTGTAATCACTCATTTGAAATGTTGATACAGTCGATCACACATCTGTTGTCATTAACCTGTATTTACCTTGAGTTTCTCATGATTATAGAATAATTATTTGATTATCAAATCAGCACTTCAGCTTAGTGATGACAGTTGAGGCACACAAAAAAATTGCTATTCATTGCCACTTCCACCTTGCTCTAAATGATCTGAGAAGGAGGGAAAAAAGACATTAAGGCTGTCTCCATAGCTTCATACAGACTTGAACAGGGTGAGGTGTTTACATGTTTTGTCTTCCTGGAATTTAGAATTTTATTTCAGCGTTGTCATGAGATTTAATGTACAAAAAGATGTAAAGATGGATGTTGAGTCTGTTATACTAGCTCATAAGAGGCTGACTTCATTTAGCTGTGCATCTTCACTGTAAAAAACCTGAGACTGTGCCAGCAACATCATCATGAAAAAATTATTTTGTTTGTTTGAATCATATTCTTGTCAAACAGTGTTTGCTAACAGCTGATATGTATGTGTAAGAACCAGCCTATTGTTTTTAGCTGTCAGAATGGAGAAAAACTACTTCTTAAATGCAATTTTCATGAGCCAGCCTTGGACTGTTGTTAAGAAGCACAATCAGCCACCTGACCTCAGACCAGCTAAGTAGTCTTAGCTGGTAGAAACTGACTGATGTTCCATCAACAGTGTAGCCAGTGTTCAGCAGATGACGTCATCCGGTCAACATTGGGGTATCAAAAAAAAAAAAAACTCTGCCATAAGTGAAAAAATGTAAATCTAAATTTGTCCAGTACCTTTTGGTCCCCTATAATTACAGCACTCTTCCTAAACAGAGCCACAAGTCTTATACTGTAAAGATCAGATGTAAACAGTCAGCACTTAAATATCGTATTTGTCATTTCAAGGTTAATGTGTTAAATTACAGAGTCAATGCCGGGAAAAAGTGTTGACTGTTGAAACTGTTAACAGAGTCGAGAGCTTTTCTCTGAGTCCACCCACTGAATACCTTCTCCGGGCAGAAAATCAGTGCTGTGCCTCGGCTCTCCAATGAAAATGTCAAAGCTCAAGGTATCCAATATGGCCGGGGTTAGGAAGGTTAACATTAGAGTCAATAGACGACTGAAGCAGTTGGGCATCTAATATTGTTGGATTAACAAGGGATTCAGTTAAAAACCCTGTGCATCAGTATACAGTGTATGATACAGCGGCAGTATTTGAAAGCCTCTGTGTGAGAACAGGTTGGACTGAAGATCCATACATCACCCTGGCTCATAATAGAGCTCCTTTTGTTGAGAAGACTGCATGATGACGTTGAAGCTTCGAAACTGAGAAACTGGACCTTTGAGGTTAGATTTGTTATATAAAATTTGATCAATTGATTTAAAAGTTTTGACCATCATTCCCTTCAGTTAAACAGTAATACTGCCATGTTACCGAAAGGGCAGCGAAGTTGTTCTGGGTTCAGTTTCCAGGTCTGGGGCCTTTCTGGGCGGAGTTTGCATGTTCTCCCTGTGTCTGCATGGGTTCTCCCCGGGTTCTCCAGCTTCCTGCTTCATAGGTTAGGATTAGTGACTCTAACTTGCTCGTAGTGTGTGAGTATTTGTGCATTGTTCATCTCTAAATGTGGCCCTATACACTGGCAACCTGTCCAGGGTGTGCCCTGCCCGGCCGTGCCATATGTCATGTATGTGGTTGGAGAAAAAGAAAGTAGCATGAGGTATCGTGGATGTGACTCACCACACACATCTGTCGTCAGGTCACATCAGGTTTTCCGTTGTGTAGTGCAGTAGCAGCATCTTTGACTTAGATGTGTGTACCAGTGCATTTTAAGAGGGTACTGAAAGTTTGATCAGCGAATAAACTGGTTTGGAAATATACAGTCTGTTTAATCACATGTCCCCTTTGTAGCGACGTTGCTCCCAGATTTAGTAATTACTTATGTGAAACAAATGTTTTCAGAACTAATACTACAGAAATGAGGTTTGCTTTTAATAAACTGAGATAATTATTTGTACTTAAAATAATAAACTAATCTCCAGTTTTCAGAGGTTGATGTCATTGAACATAAACATTCACACAGAAATGTACAACGCACATTTGAGCCCTGGCAATTAAAAACAGGCTGCCTCCCTTGTTTTCACACACTCGGGTTACCTCGTGTTGCCCTCCTGTGACCTCCCATCACTGGACAGGAAATGACAGAAGAAGCAGTTCAAAGCATGGAGCGGGAGCCGCTGGGCATGAGGTAATGGCGGGGCTTTCTGTCTTTGAATATGAGTTATCTGCTGTCTAATGCTTTCTGATGGAGACACATGACCACGTCCACAGCTCCAGGCTATGTGTCAAAGAGCCTGCAATGCAACACCGGAGAGAGAAAACGTTTGTATGTGGATTTATTCATGTTTGTGTTGACAGCATGAAAGTGTGCATGTGAGTGCATGATGTTATTTGTATCTTTGACACTTGCATTGACATATATTTCCTTTCCTTGGATGGCGAGGGATCTGTGTTCATTCTAATCATTATGGCCTAACGGGGAGTCGGTAAACATGTAGCTCCATGGCACTGAACAGTGGGATACTCCTACTGGCTTGGCACCGGATGCTATACTGTAGATGTAAAGTACATCTTCTGATGGTTACACCCATGTCCTCATCTTCTGCTTGATATAATTTTAATCATTTAAATGTGTCAGTTAATCAATAATGGATTAATCACTGACAACCCATCGTGTGTGTGTGTGAGTGACAGTAGACAGGGCTCAAGTCCCACCTCACACGACAGTAATGGAGACGTCAGCGGTAACAGAGCCAGTATCACTGACACTTATCCGCTCAGACAGATGCAACACCACATCCTATGGCAAGGCTGGGCACACACACACACACACACAGAGCGGAGTCTGACATGCACATAGACAGTGTATTAGATGAGCATCATCCCCATTGGAGATGATTCCATTTGCAGGACCACTCAGCCTTTTGATGGTCTTATCTGAAAAGAGATTCTGTCTAGAAAATGCCTGACTGAATACTGTGAGTGTGTGAATCTGTGTCTGCATTTGAGTGTGTGCTCCTTCTATTATGTAGAAATCTAGTAAGTCAGGGTATTTGGTATGTGCGAGATTCTTTTTGTCATTCATCAATCACTGTTGTACGGTTTTATAGTTTTGTTTGTTTATAATTGAAGCCCTAGAAGGATTAAGTTTCCATGCACTTGGCGACCAACACATATTTTGTTTTGATGTGGCAAAACCAAAATTTGGGAAACATCTAGAAGGACAGGGGAAAGTTTCAGGTTTATGTAATTGCTAGGATTGGTTTTGTAAGTTACATGACATGAATCTCTGCCTTTCTGAATATGTGTCATGGTGTTGACTATTTTACTCATTTCTTGTATTGTATAGAAACACCATATGTACTACCCGGTTTCCATCTCAGGGAGTGTAATGAAAAATCTTGTCATTGACCATTGGTACAAAAAAACGTTTTAAAGATTTTACCATATGATTTAAATCATCCATTGACTTTACCTCTTGGCTTAGTTTAGTCTGAAAAAGAAACAACTCAGCAGCTACAGTATAGATTAAAATCTAGAGACATGTTAATGGATGTTAAACCTTGTTGTTGCCCTTTGTTGAGGTTGTTTCCCTACATGTAGCATGCATGTGAAGAGTCACTCTTTTCCGTTTGTCTCCACTCTAATGGGAAAACAGATATTAGAAATTAGTCTAATTCTAGAGACAAGGACAAAAAATGTTCCTCTTTATTGCTGTCAGGTGGAGGCATCAGCCGGCCCGACACATTCATCTCACTTTATAAGAATGAGCTGGTTTCATGCCATTTACCTTATTCATGTAGGCACAATTATCCATAAATTAATAAAAGCTGACTGGTTATTACGAGGAAAAAGAGGGAGAGAGAGGGGGAGAGACAGATGCAGAGAGTGGGAATATGTAGGGCTGTACAGTGAACAATCTCCAGATAATTAACAGGAAGATAAACAAAACATAAATTTGGATATTGCATTTATTTGGACTACCACTCAAATATGCGTGAACCACAATATTTTAATTAAAAGATAAATCTATGTGACATGCCGCTTCCCAGTTAATTATTCAGTGCTGTACAATAAAAACAATACCCATTAAATATGCCACACACTCTATTTCTCTATTAACAGTAAAAAGTGCTCATCCTGGGGACAACATTTCAAACCCAGCTGCTGGTTTGGCTTTTTCCCTCCGTTATTGTCCTTTCATTACAGGTTTTTCCTCAGTTTTTCACACTTTGCATTTACATTGCTCCTCAGACCTTACACTTGTGAGACTGAACATTCACTACATCATTTGTAATGGATATCTAAGGAATCCAATACTAATTGAACTTGTTGTTACAAAACCACTGCACAGCATATTAGAATTTTTATAGGCATATTTTACAATTTGTGATTACTCTTTCCTTTTGTTAAATTATAGCAGCTTTCCTGAGGTAACTTATCAGGTAACCAAAATTTAAAAGTAAAAAAAAAAGTAAAAAGTTCAGTCGGTTTCAGAGGCAAGATTTGTGTGAAGTCCCAAATATCTGCACCAACTACAATGAGAATAAAAATCCATGGTGTTTGGTTGAAGATCACCACAATTTTTTTTCATTAGGGTTGATGATTTATAACTGGGCCCATAATACAGAAACTTCCTAGTGTGCAGATCTTACCATTATTATATCACCTGTTTTGTATCAACGGTAATATAATGACCTTAATTAGGGGGGGAAAATGCATTTAAAGACAATGGCCCCATCCTACCTGTGGATAGGAACAGTGCATCACAAACTTTCTAACTTCACAAAATCTTATACACTAATTAGCCAACTTGTTTCATCCAAATAGCTGTGCTTTAATTGCTTTTACACAATGTTTTTACAGAATGTCAATGGGCAGAGCTGGTTTAATGGCAGACCCTAACAATGGGTCATGGTTTGATGACAAATCGCTTGCCAGTGGGGAGGCTACCCATGGGGCATGATCCTGCAGTTAGCTGAGCAGCTACAACAGGCATTGACCCAGCAACACGATGTGCCCCTGATTGTTTGACAAATGCACTTTATGTTTTTTGCTAAAGGATATTTTCAAAGTTACTGTAAGTATATTTTTTAATGTTTCAATGAGAAATCCAGTGGGTTGAGGAAATACTGAAAATTAGATAAGGGGAGGTAGCACCAGTTAATGAGTTAATGAAAATAAAAGTGGGTAACCAATATTATAGAGTATTAGGACCATTTTTCTCAACGGCCCGGCCCGACCAACCCAACCCAACCGGACACACTGGTTAGGGCCGAAAATATACAAATGGTTGGGTTGGGTTGGGCCACAGGCTTCCTCTTTTTTGGCCGGGTTTGGGCTGAGAATTATTTATGCTAGTGAGTTGGGTCCGGACCAGTGGGTCGGGTCCGTATAGAACTGTAAACAGCCCCTCCTCTCCGTGCACGCTCTGAAGCCCATTTTAAACAGAGATCCCGCTATTGGTGTCAAGGATATGCTGGCTGTTTACACTGAACTATAACAATAAATATAACAATAAATAATATAGTTTTGACTATTTTCACACACAAAATATCTTCAATTAACACACATACACAAAAAGTACCAAAAAAAAGTACTGTTGCATACTGGTACCGGTTTCCAGGAACCGGGTATCGGCAATGTATCTGTTTAAATGTGAAAGGTACCCATCGATTATGCACTCAGAGTGGCTCATCTTCTTCAGCAGAGTGGTCGACCTGAATGATGCAGAAGGGATCAGGAATCAGAGATTGTGTTGCCCAGAGGTAGAGGTTTTATTGCAGAAAAAAACACTGGATAAATCTTAACGGCTTCAAAGTACATCAGAACGTTTAGAACGCAGGAAAAATTAACAGTAAAATGTTTGATACACCTCTTGAATGAAAGATTTTGTCTTCTGTCAAACATATATGCTGCAATAAATAATGACCAAGGATATTTTTTTCTATTTAAATACAAAGCTGTCTACTGTTAACATAAGCTTGTAGGTTGCAACAAAACCCCTCTCCTCACTTTTCCTTTCATAGGCTATAGAAATATTCTTCATTTAGGAATGTGGACAGTATTTGGACTAGGATTGCATACTACAGAATCCATTGCAGGCTGAAATACATGGGCATGGTTACTTTTTTTTCTAGCACCAGTGATTATAATTGAGAAAACTGAATGTGCTACTTCAATAGGAAGCTTCACGGGGATCAAACAGCATGGGGACAATGGAATGGATTATTTTGGGATTACAGCAGGAGGGGTGGTGGGACTGGGGGTGGGTGGGGTGGCATATCATGTATG